>NC_061065.1:10903393-10963966 GCF_021917145.1 Hypomesus transpacificus | reverse complement strand
AAGACCCACCATGAGAGATCTTATTTATAAAACGAAATGATTCATCTGGTAAAAGTATATGCTCTCAACCCCCTTATGCAACTCAGTGGAAAGCATGAAAGTGAAACATCCTTCATTTGGTACTCAGCCAGGCCTGTCAGGTCTGCACTGCAGGCTAATGCTGGCCCTCATGCCCCACCTTCACAGTGTCGTAGTAAGTGTTCACAGTCAGCCATGGATTACAATGCCAGCTCCAGCCACAGTTCCCATGTCCAGTGGGAATGTGTGTGTTATCAGGGACAATGGTGCTTCTATTAGAGGACAGATTCTCAGCCTGATAGAGGTCGCACACCAACCCTCCCTCACGTAATCTCTGGCGTATCATGAAGCAGTTTCCAGTCCCCTGTGCTTGTGTTTATTTGTGCTCAGCGGAGGCTGTTGCACAGTGAACTGGCCAGCCCCCGCGGCTATGTACTGTACTGTGTAGTGTGTGAGTAGTGTGTAGTGTGTAGTGTGTGATGGTGTAGTGTGTAGTGTGTGATTGTTTAGTGTGTGATTGTGTAGTGTGTGAGTGTGTGATTGTGTAGTGTGTGAGTGTGTGATTGTGTAGTGTGTGTGTGTAGTGTATAAGTGTGTTTATTTAAATGTGTGTGCTGTATGTGAGTCTATTCTTCCATGCAGTAAGTGGATTTATTTTTTTCTCCAGAGTGGGAGTTAAAGCAACAGGAAAGACTCATTCTCTCTCTCTCATTCTCTCTCTCTCTCTCTCTCTCTCTCTCTCTCTCTCTTTCTCTCTCTCTCTCTCTCTCTCTCTCTCTCTCTCTCTCTCTCTCTCTCTCTCTCTCTCTCTCTCTCTCTCTCTCTCTCTCTCTCTCTCTCCGCTCTCTCTCTGCTTGTTTTACCAGCTGGATGGAGCAGGGAAAGAATTGGGATGGACGTACAGACCTAATGTGTTTGTTTGACCACGTGTGTGTGTATATGTATGTGTGTGTGTAACCACATGTATGTGTATGGGTTACAGTGTGTGTTTTAGTGTGGGATATCTCTCTTCCACATCTGCATTCCTCCAGTCAGTACAATGTTTATCCACCTCTCCCTCACAGACAGGGGGGTCTGGGCACCATATCCTGACCAGACCTGCAGTGTTCTACCACCCACAACTCTCCCACCACCAGTTTAGATCCTAAGTGTTGTACCACCCTCAACTATGTAATATGATCTCAAGAACCTGCTTTGAAGGTGTGTTACGCAACCTCAAGGTCATACCTGCTATGAAGGTGTGTTCCATAGTCTCATGGTCTTACCTGCTATGAAGGTATGTTCCATAGTCTCATGGTCTTACCTGCTATGAAGGTATGTTCCATAGTCTCATGGTCTTACCTGCTATGAAGGTATGTTCCATAGTCTCATGGTCTTACCTGCTATGAAGGTGTGTTCCATAGTCTCATGGTCTTACCTGCTATGAAGGTGTGTTCTATAGTCTCATGGTCTTACCTGCTATGAAGGTGTGTTCCATAGTCTCATGGTCTTACCTGCTATGAAGGCATGTTCCATAGTCTCATGGTCTTACCTGCTATGAAGGTGTATGCTGCCAGGGCGTTGCTGATGAGAGCCATTCTTGAGCTGCCGGCTGTGGTGTTGATGACGGGGTGCATGTCTGGGGGGCGGGGGGGGCTCGCTTCCACACCTCCTCCTCCTCCTCCTGCAGAAGTCTTCTCCTCCTCAGAGTAGGAGCCAGACTCCCTCCCTCTCTTCTTCTTTCCTGGAGGAGAAACAGCAGCTGGATGAGATGCAGTGCAGTACGATATCAACATTTCCTTGAACACTGCAGTGTTTACAGTGTTCATTCATACCAGCGAGCATGAAGATAAGACTTGGTCACCTACACTGTTATCAAACGCTGTTATCTGAGACCGTGTCGGAAACAGCACAAGTAGACCACACAACTCTGATTTACCAGGCTGCATATGTTATGTTTTAGTGCTGAATGTTTCACTTCCAGTAAAGCTGCTGTGAGTCATTTATGGTGAAGAGAACGGTAAAGTGATGCATCAGGATTACAGTCACAAACTGCATTCCAGAGACTGAGACTGACTTCCTTAGGGACTGCCCCCCCAACACCACATACATGGGCTGTGTTTGACACAAAATAGTATATCTGGACCAGCACACACACACACACACACAAATCATGATCTTATCATTTCATCTGATTCTGTCAAGATCTTTCTGACTCAGGAAACACTCAACATCCACATGAAGAACTTTAGAACGTTTCAACTTCCAAAACACCTTTACGTCTGACTTTGACAAAACAGTTTGACAGTTAATTTGGCCATTTCATCTACGTGTTTTAGATATGGGCTTTCTTTCAATGTTTCCACTCCAGTTTGTGTGTGCTGTGGACTCTCCCATAAGGAGCTGCAAGAAAGGAGGCAGCATGGGGTTCAGATTAGACCGGTCCAGATGGTGAGGAGTCTGGACTGGGTTCAGATTAGACCAGTCCAGATGGTGAGGAGTCTGGACTGGGTTCAGATTAGACCAGTTCTGATGGTGAGGAGTCTGGACTGGGTTCAGATTAGACCAGTCCAGATGGTGAGGAGTCTGGACTGGGTTCAGATTAGACCAGTCCTGATGGTGAGGAGTCTGGACTGGGTTCAGATTAGACCAGTCCAGATGGTGAGGAGTCTGGACTGGGTTCAGATTAGACCAGTTCTGATGGTGAGGAGTCTGGACTGGGTTCAGATTAGACCAGTCCAAATGGTGAGGAGTCTGGACTGGGTTCAGATTAGACCAGTTCTGATGGTGAGGAGTCTGGACTGGGTTCAGATTAGACCAGTCCTGATGGTGAAGAGTCTGGACTGGGTTCAGATTAGACCAGTCCAGATGGTGAGGAGTCTGGACTGGGTTCAGATTAGACCAGTTCTGATGGTGAGGAGTCTAGACTGGGTTCAGATTAGACCAGTCCAGATGGTGAGGAGTCTAGACTGGGTTCAGATTAGACCAGTCCTGATGGTGAGGAGTCTGGACTGGGTTCAGATGAGACCAGTCCTGATGGTGAAGAGTCTGGACTGGGTTCAGATTAGACCAGTCCAGATGGTGAGGAGACTGGACTGCGCTCAGATTAGACCAGTCCAGAAAGTGAGGAGTCTGGACTGCGTTCAGATTAGACCAGTCCTGATGGTGAAGAGTCTGGTGTAGGGAATCTGGGTCTCACTTGCAGTAACCACTCCTACCAGACAGATAGAGTAAACATATATAAACACTGTAGGCCTCAGTGAAGTGTCCTGAGTGTCCTGTTTGTGTGTGTGTGTGTTTGTGTTGTATACGTTGACTTCAACGTGTTCGTGTCTGTGTGTCTATATCTGTGTTTACATTTGAGTGTGTGTTTGCGTTTATATATTTGTGTGTGTGAGGAGGAGTGTGGGCACAGCTGTCACACACACTTGGGACCTGTAATTGCAGGAGCAGTAAGGTGTGCAGCCTTTATCTGATACATGCAGTTTAAAGTGGAACTGTTGACTGAGGGGATAAACGTTTCAACCTGGACTGACTACTGTCGTGGCACACATCGGCTAGCATTTAGCCTCCTCTGCCTTGCTCTCATAAAGACAGAGGGACGACTCAGATAGAATGCGGGTAAACGGATTGGTCAAACAGAGATATCGGATCGTTTTATGAGGATCCATGGAACATGTTCTTAGTTTGTCCCTGTAGTCTAGATGAGATTATAAAACAGCAACAGGATATGAGACAGATGAAACGATTGTGTGATTTACAGTGAATGGAAAAAGTCCAGTCTCAGTCCTCTCTCCCTGGTCTCTCCTCTGCTGAGATGGAAACACAGTTTTCCAGATGGACCGAGTGAGAGAGGTACTGCACGACTGGAAGTAAAGTCATTCATGTGTGAAGGACTGTCAGCACAACAGACACACTCCTCGTCCTCCTCTTCTGTTCTCTTCTCTCTCTCTCATCTCTCTATCTCCCTAATCTGTGCCGGGCGAGTAGGCCTACACAGAGAGTCATTAGTGTGTCTGGAATATGGCCATCCTTCTTCATGAATGATGCTTTGTTTGTGTTTCATCCTTGGTGGTATCTCTTCTCGTTCCCACTCTCTATCCCTCTCGTTGACTCTCTCTCTCTCTCCCTCCATCTCTCTTTCTGTCTCTCTGTCTCCCTTCGACTCTCTTCCTGCCTGAGTCCTGGGAAGTTACGCAAGTATTTTTCAATATAACAAAGATGTTCATCGCTAATTGTCATGCGCTTTGTTCACTAATGATCTCTGATTAAGAACAGTACCTAAATCAGCTCATGGGTGACTGTGTGTGTCTGTGTGTGTGTGTTTGAATGAGTGTGTATGCAGGTATACTTTGTCTGAATACTGTGTCTGAATGTCTGAGTATCTGTGTGTGTCACAGTATGTGTATGTGTGTGTGTGTGTGTGTGTGTGTGTAGGGTACTCACCTGGTACTGTGTCAGGGGTTATGGGTGAGTGTGTGAGTGTGTGAGTGTGTGTGTGTGTGTGTAGGGTATTCACCTGGTACTGTGTCAGGGGTTATGCGTGAGTGTGTGAGTGTGTGTGTGTGTGTGTGTAGGGTACTCACTTGGCACTGTGTCAGGGGTTATGGGTGAGTGTGTGAGTGTGTGTGTGTGTGTGTAGGGTATTCACCTGGTACTGTGTCAGGGGTTATAAGTGAGCTCCCATCTGGCGGGGCGCTGTCTCCAACCACATTGGGGTCATGGGCATGGGGTGGAGGGGGGTACACGGGCCTGGGAGAGGGGTCCTGGAGAAGCTTCTTTGGGACTAGAGAGAGGAAGGATGGTGTGGGGAGGAGGAAGGGGATGAGAGAGAAGGAAAAAGGGTGTTAAAACATTACGTTTTAGGTTCAGTCACTGGATGATGAGATACCAAAATATAAAACAAAGTCCCTTCCTGTTGGGAGGGAAGGAGGGAGGCTGGCTAAAGGGTGGAGAGAGGGTGAGACAGGAGAGGGTAAGACAAGAGACTGGGGGAGAGACAGGATTACATAGGAGAGAGGTATAGACAGGAGAGTCATACAGAGTTACGGCTGTGAGTCAGGCACTTCTGACCCAGCAAGGGCTATTCCCGAAATTGACGTTCGACTAACGCCTTCACACAACCCCCCTCCCTCTCCCCCACCTCACAGTATCCTGTGACTCAGGCACCATGCTCTCATCCCAGACGCAGTCCCCACAATGCAGCAGTGTTTTGTTTTTTTACATTCCAGCCCCCTCACATATGGTTTAGTGACCACTCTGGTCAACACATCTGTCTGTCTGTCTGTATGGCTGTGTAATGGGTGATTTACTGCCTACACATTGTCTATACGTCCCCCAGTCCCCCCTCTCCCCCACACACATCTCCCTCCACCCAGCCTGTTTCCAAACCCCTGGCCCGCAACAACAGAGATGGGGGGGAGAAGAAAAAATGTAAATTCATAATAATGTCTCTTTTTGCTGAGCTCTGCAGAAATACTAACGATGAAACTCAAGTTTTAGAGTTTTAGAGAAAAAGGGTCTATTTGTTCGAAAACCCCAGCATGAATAAACACACCAAACCAAATTTCCCGAGACTTTTTTCGGCTCCACTCCATGAGCCAATAAAAAATAGCCCCGAGAAGCAGTCCCAGCCAGCATCGAAACTACCGCACACTTACCACTCATACACACAGTGCACTACCTGGTATGGATCCTAGTATAACATACATTTTGAAATATTATTTCTAAAAGTCCTGTTGGCCATGTCCAACCTCCTCATTCTGACAGGCTAATGAGCCCACCCCAGCCCACCACAGGCCCATCCCCCTAGCCTTGATTACAGACCTCTGATTGGCTATAATTGGCTGCACATGTAGCCCAGGGTCACAGCTGGTAGATGCCGAGTTGGTCTTACCATCGATGCTTACACACACACACACACACACACAGACATGCACACACAGGCACAAGCATCTTTTCACACACACACATGCAAACGCACCTGCACACATACATACCAGCCCACATTCTATCTTTTGTGAACTGTGTAAATGATTGCTCCTGTTTCTTTTTAAGCCTGGTTCATGCCTGGTTCATCTCTGGTTTATGTCTGGCTCAGCTCCAGGAAACAAGGAAGGAAACAAGCGCTCAAGTGACAAATGGCTGTCAGCTAACAGAGCAGTCAACAGAAGACCTGAGGACAAGAACACAGCTAACCTCACATCGTGAAGCCAGGAGGAATGAGGAAGGAATGAGAGGCAGAGCTGAGAGGGAGAGAGAGAGGGAAAGAAATAGTTATGCATAGAGAGAGAGGGAGAGTTTGGTAGAAAGAGAATGAGAGAGAGTTATGGAGACAGAGGGGAAAAAGAGAGGGAGAGAGAAAGAGTGCGAGGGTGAGAAACAATGTATAAATCTATATGTGGAATCTGCCAGCGCTTTAATGACATGGTCGTGAAAATGTTGAGCGAATGATTCCTCTTATGTCTTATTATAACTCTGCTAACGGGATCCTGGCCACACTCCCTTCCTCTCTCTGCACAGTGCAAGAACCCCAGCACACCACAGGGAGTGGGAACATGAGGAGATGACTGCAAAGAGAGAGAGAGAGAGAGAGAGAGAGAGAGGGAGAGAGAGAGAGGTGAGCCAGGGAGCCAGGGAGATAGAGGGGGAGAAAGATGGGGGGAGAAAGAGAGAGAGAGAGAGAGAGAGAGAGAGAGAGAGAGAGAGAGAGAGAGAGAGAGAGAGAGAGAGAGAAGGGAGCCAGGGAGCCAGGGAGCCAGAGAGATGGAGGGGGAGAAATATGGAGGGAGAGAGAGAGAGAGAGAGAGAGAGAGAGAGAGAGAGAGAGAGAGAGAGAGAGAGAGAGAGAGAGAGAGAGAAGGGAGCCAGGGAGATGGAGGGGGAGAAAGATGGAGGGGGATAAAGATGGAGGGAGAGAGGGTGAGAAAGATAATTGGAGAGAAAAACAGAAAGAGAGATAGGGGCATGAGAGAGAGCAAGATGGAGGGTGAGAGAGAGCAGTGGTGTGAGAGAGAGAGATGGTGAGGGGGGGAGGGAGAGGGGGACAGGGCTCAGGAGACCAGCAGGCTTGCAACAAAGAGTTGTGTATACATTGGCAGAAACACACGTTGTTTTCACTGGACTCTGGAGTATTTTGGAGGGAGAGAAAAAGAGAGGTGGAGGGAGAGAAAAAGAGAGGGATTGAGAGACATGGAGGGAGACAGAGGCCCATGTCCAGACCAGAGCTAAACTGCAGTGGGACAATGCTTTTAGAGCCTGATAGGAAAATGCAGCACAAGGCAACCCACCTGGGAAGAGGGGAATAGAGGGGGAGAGGACACAGTAAGACACCACAGAAAAGTGTCGAGAGAAAGAGGGAGAGGAAGGGAAAGAGAGAGAGAATTAGAAACATTTAAGAAAGGGTTTATAGAAAGAGTGAATGGCAGCTGCAGCTGGATGTGACTGAGGTGCATTTAAACAGTGCAGTGCAGTGTGTGTGTGTGTATGTGTCAGGGGACTGAGCAACTCTGTCTGGCTTCAATCAAACCTTAGCCTGGGCCCCCCTTAATCTGAGACATCAAAGTGCTGCTCCCCTAAACTCATTTCATATATACACACACACACACACACACACACACAAACACACACACACACAGACCAAAAACGAATGTAGCTAATAGCATTCTCGAGTAACAACATATGCTAGGTGAACAGGCCACAAGCTAAAGGTGTTGAGATTGCATTCCTCCTCTCTCCCCTCTGCCCCCTGTTCTCCACCCCTCTCCACCCCTCCTCCCTCTTCCACAGGATTTTCGGTGTCCAGAGTCTCACCAGGGAACATGCCCACCATGGAAAACTAACTGGATCCAGCTGACTGCAGCAGATTGGGGAAGTGTGTGCATGTGTGTGTGTGTGTGTTGTAAGCAGGGTGGTGGGTCTGAGAAATGGTAGGATAGGTGATCGTGAAAAGTGCAGATGTTGGTGTGCGGATGGGGTCTTGTGAAGCCAGAGTTTCTAAGTGTGTAATGTGTGTGTGTGTGTGCTTACGAGAGGAAAGGACCTTTCTGACCTTAGCCAAGCCTCAGCATAAACGTAATGTTTTTCCAAACCCAAGCTGAGTAGTCCCTTCATAGCCGTCACACCACACATGCTGTGTGTGTTGTATATGACAGGGGATGACTAGCACAGCCATTATTTGTGTTGGGTATGCACGTCAGGAGCTAGGTCTTGAGGACTGGTAATGTGAGCAGTGGGGCTGGTGAGGTTGGGGTGGGGGCAGGGTAGCAGTGAGCCGGGGAGAGGGGGGCTGGAGTGAGGGAGAGGTGTGGGTGAGGAATAGGATGTGCTGGATGTCTGAGGGAGGGTGCTCATCCTGGTCCTGCATGGCCCAGTTGTGGTGTTGGAATGGACTCTTCCAGATCATCCACTGTCTCCAGGCCTGGTTACACAAGGGGACCTGATACTGATGAAAACCCTGGAACTGAAACAAACTTCCTTTCTTCTGGCTCAGCGAGGCGGGTTCTGGACCCCCCTCACCACCAAAACACACACACACATCCAAGATAAATTTGCAAAGCACATAGAGTCTGTTTTTCCCTTTTTACGACAATGGACAACACATAATTCTGGTTGAGCGGGGACACACACATACACATACACACACTTAACAGTGGCTAGCAGGCAGACAGATGCAGGCACCAGAATAGTGGGCTGATGACAACATGAGGTCATAACAAACAGTGTGAAACGGACCCGGCTTCAGTGTGACCCTCCCCCCCATAGTCCTCACCACACAGACCTCCCCCCCCCCCCCCATCTCCACACTCAGCTCACCATGGAAGCCTCAGAACCAACTCTGACATCAAGAGACATAATCAAATCCTCGTTGAGGACGTGAACTAGAACGGACCAGTCAGACCTGCAGGCTCCCAGGGGGGCAGGCCTGCAGATGAGCAGGGGGTGTCCCTTTCAAAGGCTGACCACGCAGCAGTGTCCAACCACTAATATTCTCCCATGGTGACCTTCGACCCCTTGAAGGACAAGTGACCTGTCCAAACAGAGGCCTGGAGGGAGACAGTGTTTGTGTTTCATTCACTTTATTAGCTGTGGGGGAGAGAGACAGACAGAGAGAGAGAGACACAGAGAGAGAGAGAGAGAGAGAGAGAGAGAGAGAGAGAGAGAGAGAGAGAGAGAGAGAGAGAGAGAGAGAGAGAGAGTGAGACAGAGAGAGAGAGAGACCTGGGACTGGGTAAGGGCAGGACAGCACGGTAACTCAATAGTCAGCAGAACAGTATTATCCAATGTTTCACTGGGTCAACAAGGAAGCGCTAAATGCCGTGTCATCAGAGGGCACCCTCCCCTAAACTCACTGGCCTGTGTCTGGTTTATGAGCTAATCAGATAAGAGACAAAAGGTCTGATTGGGAGAGGGCTGCTGAGGCATTAAAATTTGACTTTTGTATTGTCTGAGAAAAGGGGGTGTCTAGCGAAACCAGCCTCACAACAGCCTCTGCACAGATAAGAGCCTGGCCAGTCTAGACAGTGACAGGAAACCACGATGTTGGTCATGACGATTGTGGAAGCTGTGGTGGAAGTCCCCAGCTCCATGCAAGTCCATGGAAGACAGAGGTATTCTGGGGACATGAAGTATCAATGTGTGTCAAATGAGACTAAACCAATCCAGTTAATCCCATTTAGTCATTTAGCAGACGCTCTTATCCAGAGCGACTTACCGTAAGTACAAGGACATTCCCTGGGGGACAAGTGTGTTTGAATCTATTACAAATTAAGGAAGGTAGGTTTGACATAGTTATCTCTCCATCCGTTTCGAACATTAAGCATGGTGCTAGAATGCAGACAGCCCACATTCTCTCTCCCTTTTATCTCTTCATCACTGTGGGCGGAGTCTGGCTAGCCCCTCCCGACTGAGAAAGTCCCGCACCCAAACATTTCGCTCATTCAGGTGTGTATGTTGTGTGTGTATGAGTGTGCCTTCCTCTCTCAGGTATATTTGAGCTGTCTACCATGGTGCCAGTATGTGTCTGTGTATGCTCCATGTCATTGCAGTGCAAACCCTTCCTCATACTGTACGTGACCAGACATCCAAACAGCTGAACTCTGTCCCACTGCTTTGGAAATACCCAGCACGTGATAATCCATGACGACTAGTCTAGCAGGGCAGACTTGTCTAAGTGTGTGTGTGTGTGTGTGTGATTCTTATTTGAGGAAGAAGGCACAGGTTGTCCAGTCCTGCATGTGTTTCGATGTGTGTGTGTGTGTGTGTGCGTGGGTGCGTGTTGACAGAGCTCTAGTCTTAAGAGAGGTAGTTTGCCTGGCCAGGGGTAATTACACAGAGTTGTGTATCAGTCCAGACCTGTCATCGGCTCTCACTAATCACTACACAGCAGCCTGTGTCTGATGCTGTAGTACACACATACACACACACACATACTGGTCCTGTCCTTACTGTCTACAGAACCCTGACTGAGCCTCACTGGCTATTATTAGAGTCCCCTCCTAAAATAGACTTCTGTGATTAAGCACACAAACACAAGCTACACTAGCGGCTGTTTTTAATCAAGAAGGAGAAGACAGAAGAGAAAGCACAGGGGAAGAGATAGAAGGAAAGACAGACTGAGAGAGAGAGAGAGAGAGAGAGAGAGAGAGAGAGAGAGAGGGGAGTATCCATAAGACATGGAAGAGTGCGCTGCAGTAAACCCATCACATCATTTCCTTTCTCATCCCCCTCAACGGCTTGGGTTTCTTGGCACACGGGTCCACTACACACACACGGGCGTGCACACACACACACACACACTTACGCACACACTCTCTCTCTTACACACATACACACACCATCTATATCAAATTCTGTTTATGTGTCATTGGACAGCTCTATTATTGTCACCATACATATTTTCATTTCAGAAACTTAGTATTGTGTCCACAGTCAGTGTCTAATATAATCTAACAAGGTTGGTAAACTTAGTTTAGTTGGTGAGGATTTTGGTGGCTTTCGAGTATGTCTGCCTACTTCAGCTCCATATTCACACTGTGTGGTTGCTTCCTCTATACCTCACAGCTGTGTCCTTCAGGCTAGGGGCACATACATACACAGTCTCTCTTTTTCTCTCTCTTTTTACGAGTGTCTTTAAAATAAACACCTGTTGTGGGCCTTGGGCTCGTGTCGTTGTTGGATCAGTATCCATCTCGGTGATTAGATAACGAAGTGCAGCTAACACAGTTACAGCAGCATATTACACTCAGAGACAACTGCTCCTTCTCTGTTGATGTCTCAATTACCACCACAACATCTCTGTTTCACACTCCCCACGACGGCTCCACACAGCTGGGAATGTCTTCCCTGCCCTGCGTCTGACAGCTCAACTCCTATTCTAGCAGTTGGGTTCATTTGGATGCCAGCATTAGAGCAAAGCTTGAGGGTAGAAATCTCTGGTACGTTCACCAGCGAGCACAGCAGGAGTTGAACATTTTCGAAATAGCCACCTGGGTAAAACAACGATCTTGCTTTATGTGGTGTTTCTGTGAGGGTAGGGGGGCTTTGACACGAACAAGAACCACATGAACACATGAACCCAAAAGAAAAAAAAGAAGGAAAGAAGAAAGTAGAGAGAGAGAGAGAAAGGAGGGGAGGACAGCAGAGAGGTAGGGAGGATGGTAGAGATCGAGAGAAGGAGCGAGGGAGGACAGTGGAGGAAAAGGTTGGGGGGAATAGAATAGGTAGATGAGATGGAGCAGAAGACAGGAATATGGTGCCTTCCAAACTCTCTCCTCTTTTCCAAAATACCAGAGCTGCAGGTATCACTGCCTTTGTATGGAGGGAGAGACAAAGAGAAAGGCGAGGGTGAAGAGAACCATCAAGAGAAGAAAGCTCAAGAAAGAGAGAGAGAGGAAAACGGGAAGAGAAGAAGAGAGAAAGGACTGGAGTGGGGGCGGAGCTAACCCTTGATATTTATGGGTAAAATCCGTATGGTACACTCTACCTGATTGGTCAAGCATGACAGTGAGCATCCACCATACAAAGGGCCTACTATCCCAACTCAAGTTTTGAACAGCAAGCCTGGAAAGGTAATAATCTGCAAGATAACAATGAATAATTGTGCTGTGCCTTTTACCTGAGAATGTAT
Source organism: Hypomesus transpacificus (assembly GCF_021917145.1). NCBI lineage: Eukaryota > Metazoa > Chordata > Actinopteri > Osmeriformes > Osmeridae > Hypomesus > Hypomesus transpacificus. The sequence goes on along the minus strand of NC_061065.1, from coordinate 10,951,842 downwards.
GAGATTTGACTCGTCTTGAGACGAATCAGAATCACAGAATCACAGAATCTTCCCTGTGTCTCAGGCTTCTGTCTCTTCCGGCAGAGATGGAGTGTACTGTTTAGTCGTAACAGGACACAAGGAAAGTATATTGCTGTCAAAAGAGGATTGGAAGCTAATGGAGGAGGGGGGGGTTAAACATTTTAACATTTTCAAAGGGGAGTCTGGTTTAAATAGTTTAAGAAGCCCTGTTCTAGATTTATTTACAGCAGCGGTGTATAGCAGACCAACAGCTAAGCCAACATCATAGGCCTCCTGATGACTGGCTAAGATCAACAAGCTAAGATCAGGGTATATGTCTCCAGTCTGTGGCTTCACTGGTCTTAAAGGGTCATTCCAAAAGTATGGTTTTGGCAGGGCATCTGGGATAACAAAGAGATAGAGAGAGAGAGACAGAGAGAGAGACAGATAGAGAGAAATTGAGAGAGAGAGTGAGAGCGAGAGAGAAAAAGAAAGAGAGAGAGAGAGAAAGAGAGAGAGAAAGAGAGAGAGAGAGAGAGAGAGAGAGAGAGAGAGAGAGAGAGAGAGAGAGAGAGAGAGGAGAGAGAGAGAGAGAGAGAGAGGAGAGAGAGAGAGAGAGAGAGAGAGAGGGAGGGAGGGAGGGAGCTGGCCTGGACTCAGGTGGACATCGCTAAACAAACACGACAGTGGAGGTCTGGCTCTGCTTTTAGCTGACGGACGCCATTATGTACAGTGATTAAAACCAACAGAGAGAGAGAAGAGGAGACAAATGGAGGGAGAGAGAGAGGGAGAGAGAGAAAAATGATAGAATTAGAAAGAGCGAGAGGAAGATCTAGAGAGAAGTGCTAGTGAGACTGTCCAGGCCCCACACACCCAGCAGTAATATCACAGTTATTAGTAGGAAACTACGAGAAGATTACCCCAACCCAAACAGAGCACAGTCACCATGACACTGACCAGACTCTGAAACGACGTGTATTACCTCCATACGTCTGTCACACTTACGCCCCACTATACACACTGTACATGACCCAACACGTGCCAATAGGAACTCAGGCCAATCTTAGGTTACATACACTCATTTGGGCTTATATACTCGTCACTGACAATGTGTGTGCATGCGCTCCTGCCTGTGGTATTAGTATAGCAGGCTCATTTTCATCTGGTCATGTGACGCTCTTCGCTGTATTACCCAGTGACTTGTAACCCCTTAAGACTACGGTTGGACGGTAGTTTATTATCTGCAGGGTAAGTACCCACATGGAGCTGTATCAAGAGAGCTGACTCGTTCTGGATGAGCGTGGTCACACGTGACCTGGTCACATGGTCATCAGGCTCACACGCAGCAAGACGGAGAGTTCTTATCTGAGATGGTTACCAAAATTGATACATGGGATTCTTAAATGTTTAGGTTAGTTGTGTCCCACGAGAGTGGTGGTCCTAATCTGTATTCATCTAATCTGGTTTCTCCTTCACCGTCGCCACAGGCATCCCTCAGACTGTGTGAATAGGTGGTGTACCTAGCCACAGATTAGGATCATGCTGAGTCACGAGTCATCATGAGTCACAGGACTCAGGTAAAAATCACTGACTCTAAATCAGTGCTTAACTGTGCAACTATGAAGAACATTGGAGACCTGAAACCTTTTTCTCTTGGGCTTGTGGAAAGTGCATACACTCTATAAGCACTGCCTGATTAGTTTCGCCTAATTTAGCCCAGGGTAGGTTCTATAGCACTGTACATAATGTTTATCTTAGCATAGTTTAGCCCCTATATCTGTCTGGCACAGCATGTTTGGATTAGCCTAGCCTTTACAGCGTTGCAGGTGTGCTTTCTTGAACCCAACATCCATTACAAGGATGGGAGCCAGAGTGGAGGCTGCAGCGATTTAATGCTTCATTCAAACCCAGGGCTATAAACTCGCCGCCTACATCATTAATGGTGTCTGCTAATTCTGCCGACCCGACCTGTAATATGGGAGTGATAAAAGTACTGAAGAGACACAACCTAAAACATGTGTTTACAGTTCATAGAAGAAAACAAACCTTGCCTACAGCATGTGTTTATGTCAATAAAGAAGTCACAAGCCTACAAAACACAGTAAAATTAACACAATTTTCTCTGGCTTTTCGATAAACTAGCTTAATTAAACTCTCTATCCACCCCAAACCCTCTCTTTACTCCCTTTTAAAAATTTTGAAATTGAAAGTCTGAAAACAGAACAGAGTTGAGTTGGCTAGTTATGAGGTGAGTGGGGCTGCTTAGAAGTTTTAGTTAGAACCAATATATGTTTATCTGAACCGAAATTAAGCTCTGTGCCTCTTTCACTCTTTCTCTATCGCTCTCTCTTTTTCTCTCACTCTTTCTATTTTTCTCTACCACTCTCTCCATCTCTGGCATTGTCTATCCTACTCTTTTTTGTCACTCTTTATATCAAGCTATTTGTCTTACCCATTCTATTGCTTTCACTTTGTGGACTCAGTCTTCACTTACCCTAAACCTCTCTCCCTTCCTCTCATTCTCTCTTCTTTGTCTCTCTCTCTCTCTCTCTCTCTCTCTCTCTCTCTCTCTCTCTCTCTCTCTCTCTCTCTCTCTCTCTCTCTCTCTCTCTCTCTCTCTCTCTCTCTCTCTCTCTCTCTCTTGCTCTCTCTCTCTCTCTCTCTTTGTCCCTCTTTCTGTGTGCAGCATATGTTTCTGGGCACAAATTATTCCCTGCTCCTCAGAACAAATAATGAGTTTAATGAGGGAGAGGAGGGTTTAGATGGAGGGTTTAGATGGAGGGAAGGATGGAGAGAGGGATGGAGTGAAGAGAGGTGGAGTCAGGAAGGGAGGTGGAGTCAGGAAGAGAGGGCAGCAGAAGGGTCAGGAGGGATTGATGCATGAGGGAGGGAGAAATAGGGAGGTATAGGGGGGATTGAGTAGGGATGGTAAGAGGGACGGAGAGATGGAAGAAGAAGGGAAGGAGGCAAAACCAGATAGTACAGAACATGCCTCGATGCCTGGGCTTAGCAATGCAGCAGTATGAGTATGCTGTCTGACACACACACACATACACTCACGCGCCCAGACACACACACACACACCCTGGTGACCTCTAAAGCCAGGAGAGAAGGAAGGGGCTCTGCAAGCATCTCATCCAGAGATATATGACCTCCAACAGCCATAAATCTGCCCATCTTCAGATCCCTGTCCTGGCCCAGTCTGCACAATAACACAACTTCAGATGAGTCCAACCTCCAGAGATCCTCCAGAGTTCCTCTGTAAACCACGTCTCTGCTGACACCAGGACCAAGCAGAGACGCACAAAAAAAGTGTGTGTTTGAGTGTGGAGTGTTGGTGTGTCTGATCCCAGCTGTTCTGCCTCAGAAAGGATCAACTTCTGGAAGAGGAGCTGACAGTGTCCAGCTCTGAGAGCGACTGGTGGGGAGATGAGTGTGAGAACCTAGTGAACAATGGTCTGGTATGGACATGTGTGTTGGTGTGTGTGTATGCGTGTGTGTGAAGTGGTATACATGGGCAGAACTGTAGAGTTGTTGGGTGGTTCTGTGGGTGGTACTTTTAGGGTGGTGCTGGGGGGGGGGGGGGGGGGGGTTAGGGGGTGGCTGGGGGGGGTTATCATGGGGTTGGGGAGTTAGGGGATGGGGGGATGGGTGGGACCTGAGGGTACGGAGGATTGGGGGTGGGGAGGGGGGGGGCAGGGATGAACCCCCACGAAACAGCTGCTTGTTGGCTGAAGAATGCCAGGAAGTTCCGGTGCCCACCACATCTGCTTTGACGATCAGGAGCCCCCAAACATGGGCTGGATAGGGGATCCAAGGAGCGGGGGAGGGCGGACGAAGGGGTGGGGGTGGATTGAGTGCGGAGTTGAGCGAGAGAAAGAGCAAGAGGGAGAGAGAGGGAGAGAGAGGGAGAGAGAAGCTGAAAGAAGGACAAAACCGAGGAGAGCAGAGCGAGGGAGCGGGAGAGAAAGTGTAAGCATACCTAGGGACTAGCTGAGGAATGCACGCTAAGTTTCAAAAACAGAGGGCAGGGTAGAAAGAAAAGGATCACATCGGAGATGGTAGGTGGGAGAAAGCCATGGACAGAGAGGAGGCTTTATTAAAGGAAGGGAAAAGAGGGAGAGAGAGGTTATAGTAAAAGGAGGGAGAGGTGGAGAGGAGGAGTGAGGAAAAGCTATACTAAAGGAAGAAGAGAGGGAGTGAGACCACGCTATATTAAAGGAGGGAGAGGAGAGAAGAAAGGATACATTAAAGGAAGGAGTGAGGCCAAAACAAGAAGCCAGGTTCCATTCAGACTGGCCTAGAGTAAATAAACCCTCTTGATGAAAAGTACAAACAAGAGAACAAGGGAGAGAGAGAGATAGTTATGGGAGGGTGGATGTAAGAGGGTCATAAAGGGCTGAAGGATGAATAGGAAAGAAAAGAGAGACAAGTAAGATAGAGAGCATATTTCCTGTGGCTGGACAGAGACAGAGTGGAGTTTTTATGACTCTGAACAACCTTTCATCTACTTCTCAAACACTGATGTCTGCTGATAACCACTGTCAAACACACTGAAGAGTGTGTCCAATGAGAGGGTTTCAAAGACAACTTTCAGACTACCCCAAAGCCTTTCTACATGAGAGTACGGCAAATAATAGAGATTAAAAAACAGAAAAAGGAAGAGAAAGAAGAAGAAAGAGATCAAAACTAAAGTAATGGAGAACGATTGAGGGGAGACAGAGAGAGAGGGAGGGCAAATTACACAATTAAACATCCTTCTTCTGACATTATCTCAATCTCTCTGTTAGGTAATCTCCAGAGAACATCAAGACCACTAATCTAAAATAATAAACAAAGCACACACACATACACACACACACACGTTATAAAGCTCTAGTCTAATGAAGCTGGCTTGTGTGTGTTCAGGGTTGGGCAGGTCCAGTTGCTGTGCCGTCTAACTCGACCAGGCCTCTCGTTACCCAAACCACACACTAATTCATAAATGACAAACAAAGAGTCCCTTGTGGTTAGGGAGGGACAGGCCCTCTACTGCTGCTCACAATACACACCGCTTAGAGGGAAGCTGGCTGGCAGCTTGCTACAGACACACACACACACACACATACACACACACACACACACTCCAACAGACCACTCTTGGGAGAAATCCACACTGTTTTATATGTGGCACAGTGAGTGCAAAAGTCTGGTTTAATAAGCAGAGAGTGCTCTACTCTGCTTTACTCAGATCTAGACTGCTCTAGTCTACTCAACTCTACTCTACACTACTCTACTATGCTGCTCTGCTCTGTTCAATACGACCAACACCTCATCACTGACCACACTGACCATCTATGGTAACCACACCAGAGTTCTCATGCTCTCTCCCGCGGTTCCAAACTATTTCAGCGTGCACACACACACACATATTTCCAAACATGTAATCATACTAACCAACTCTCATTCTTAATTACTTTTTCCATGACATTAACACACACACACAGTAAAATAGTTGTTTGTGTGTGTGTCATGCAGTTGTTGCCGTGCCTCTCTCTACAGTCCACACGCTGGGCTGTCAGTGTTCCCTGTCATCTACTCACTCAGCCCAGGCCTGGCTCCTGACCGCTCACCAGTCCTTAGAGAGACCAGACACAGAAGGTAACACACTAAAGACACACACAGAGACACATGTGCTGCATTTCCCAGACACTGAAACAGCAGAGAGACACATGGTGTACAAAGAGAGACCAACATAGATAGACACAATAATAATCTCTCAGAGATACCAACGCAGACTCAATACTGAGCTCACTTACAGGAGAGACCAACAGGGACCCAACACTAATGTATTTTGGTAGGAGACCAACATATACTCAACACTGGTCTCTCATGGAGGAGAGACCAGAATAGACTCCACATTGGTCCCAGAAAAACCTGGAGAAACCCGATACAGAGCACCCAGCCAGCAATTACAAGACACTCAACAGTGTTCCCTGAGCTAGCCAAGGTGGTGAACACCCAAACTCAGCTTCACACAACAGGCTGAGCAGACAGTGCTTTAGCATAGTGGTGTGGTAATGCAGAATCACCTCACTGGAGGGAGACATGCACAACACAGGAGCCACACGAGAGAAAGCCTCAGGATGGCCACATTCCTCAGGTTCACACACACACACACACACACATTCTAGCGATGAGGAGAGAATCCCATTTTGACAGTGGACGGTGTGAAGCCTTGTTCTGAGAGAGGAGAGAAGATGACACTTACACACACATGATTGAGTGGAAATCCTCCAGAGGTCTAGACAATCAGTCCCTGTCTAGCTCCCGGCACGCGTGCCTTTCTCCCTGGGTGTGAGTGTCTGTGTGTGCCCTCACCCGAGCGGGGCTGGAGGGGTGGGGACGGAGAGGACAGACAGGAAAAACAGACGCTCACGTGAGTCCTCACCGTGCTGTGGAGGAGAACCGGAGTCACCAGCCCCCAAAAGAGGAGAGATGGAAGGTGAAGGGGGGAAAAAAAAGTTGAAGGTGACGGAAAAACCAAATCCCTTTAGGAAGGTACAGTCCTTCACTGCTTCTCTCCCCCCCTTTAATCCGGCCTGGACTGGGTTTCAGTTTCTTCCTTTTCTTTTCTGAATGGGGAGTGAGGGAGGGATTCAGAAAGAGGAGAGCAGGGGAGAGTCGAGGAGACGGGCTTCTCGGCTGCTTTCTTCTTTACTCTTCTGTTAGTTTTTACCTCCTTCCTTCCTCCTTTTCCTTCCCTCCTTCCGTCCTGCTCTCGCAGAGAGAAAGTGAGACCCGGGCTGTAGACGACTGGAATGTGACAGCGCGAGCGAGGGAACGTAAGAGTGGAAGAGAGAGAGAGAGAGAGAGAGAGAGAGAGAGAGAGAGGGAGAAAGAGAGAGAGAGAGAGGGAGAGAGAGAGAGGCGGGGAGGGAACGAGGATAAGAGAGAGAGGGAGAACAGCAGGGCATGGAGTGTCCACCTACACAGCAGACTACTGTGAGTGGAGCCCGTGAGGGAGAGAGAGAAAGAGAGAGAGGGAGGGAGGGAAGTTGAGAGTGACCGCATGGTAGATAGAAGGGGGTGTGTGTATGTGGGGAAAAGAGAGAGAGAAAGAGAGAGGGAGAGTGAGATGGTGTTGGTGGTGGTGGTGGGGTTTAGCATGCAGAGACAGGAAATGACCTGAGAACTTCATTCAGCTGAGATTTGGAATCTGGTCTGTGACTGTCCTGGGATCCCTCTTTTTTTTCTTCTTCCTCTCTTTTCTCGGCTCACTTTACTTTCTCCCTATCTTTTTTCTCCTTCACTTTCTGTCACTTTCTCTATTTTCTCTATATGCTCTCTATCTTTCTCTATCCCTATCACACACTCACTCGCTCGCTCTCTCCTTATCTCTCTCTCTCTCTCTCTCTCTCTCTCTCTCTCTCTCTCTCTCTCTCTCTCTCTCTCTCTCTCTCTCTCTCTCTCTCTCTCTCTCTCTCTCTCTCACTCCCTCACTAACTTTTTTCCCGCTCACTCGCTTTTTCACTCTGTCTCCTCCTCCTCGACCACAGTAGGAAAACTGCAACCAGCCACAGACTGGTTTGCATTAGTTCCTCTGTTCTTCACAAACTCCACATACAACAGGACAACAGCGCTACAGCACAGTAAGGTAGGGGGTGGCTTCCGAAGATTCTAGAACCTGACCAGAAGAACACAACAATGCAGCTCTGTCCTGTGAGTTGAGGGCTTTCCTTTCACTCCAAACCAAAGAGTGTATGCGTGGGTATGTGTGTGTGTGTGTGTGTGTGTGTGTATGTGTGTGTGTGTGTGTGTGTGTGAGAGAGAGGGTCTGTTTGAATTTGTGCACACTGTTTTGTCCCATATGTTCACCAACCATATTAGAGCTTACATGTAAGTCTCTAACTCTTAGAGATGGTGGGATCGTCTGGAGTAGACATATCTCTGACCACCACAACACACCCACCCACCACACCACACCAGCACTCTGGCCTGTGGGGTGAAAACTGGGCTGAGGGGGGTCAGGCGAGACAGACAGACAGCCATTTGATTGAGACACACAGAGGTGCAGGTGAAACACACAGACGGCTATGTCTGTTCCCTCTCTTTCTCTCTCCCTCACCCCCCTCCTTCCCTTTGCTGATTATCGCCACCATGTTTCCTAAACCTTCAGTAGATAGACAGATCAAAGCTGCTTGCTGGCACCTAGCATGGTTTCTCTCTATTTTCATACTAACCCTTCAAAGACCAAGTAACGTGACACATGCCACAGAAGGCAGCGCTGGCCAGACTTCCTGTTGGCCTGCCCAATCAGCTTCTGGTGTGCCATTATCCCTGGGTTCTGGAAGGGATAGGGAAGTGAGGGTGCAACTGAAAAAACTCCACGACCCGAGCAAGACTGTGGATCAGACCTGGGATGTAATGACTGGAGATGAATGATGAGGGATGGAGGGCCAGAGAGAGAGAGAGAGAGAGAGAGAGCGGGAATGGATGGAAAGGGAGAGAGTGAGAGAGAGAAGTAAAGAGAGAGAGGAAATGAAAGAAAAAGACTGAGCAAGAGAACAAAAGTGAGAGTGAAAGAGAGTTCCTCAAGAGGATGATTTGATCAGTGCTGATGTGCACCAACACAACTCAAAAGTTTCAACATGAAGGAAGCCATTGTGTAGAAAAGGCCACACACTGAGAAGCAGCACAAACCTACATAGAAGAGAGGTGAGAGAGATACAGAACTAGAGAGAGACATTAGAGAGAGAGAGAGAGAGACAGAGACAGAGAGAGGGCTATCCCTTGTTTCTACCACTGCAGTCTATCAGTCTAGCCAGAAAGGGAAATACGGAAAAGTCTGGGAACTTCTAATCAAACACCTAGTGTAATGTGATGTAATCCACTTTGTTAGAGAAACATTTTAATGACTGACAAGACCACCACACCCATAATGCACTGCTGCAAACAGGCTGTTTCCATGCAGTGTAAAGATCATTGAGCTGCATTATGAACACTGAGTAAGAGAGAAAGAAGAAACTGAAGGAGACAGAGAGACTGAGAGAATATTGAGTTACAGTGAGTGCGTGAGTGTGTGAGTGTGTGTATGAGTAAGCATGTGTCTGTGTGTGTTGTTTCCCACAGCTGGCAGGTACTGGGTGCTGAGTGTGGACAGCAGATGCTGAGGGTTAGACATCAGCTGACTAAACAAGCTGAGCGGGCACAATCCTCTGACCCCTGGCATCAGCACATCACTACGGCAACAGCCCATCAGTGCCACAAACAGCCTTGTGTGCGGGCAGGGTCGCTACTGAGAGTGACATAACACTCTCAGTACACACTCCTAACCCTAACCCTATGCCGCCTAACACTCCTGGCCCCGCCCCTAACACTCCTGGCCCTGCCCCTAAGACTCCTGGCCCCGCCCCTAACACTCCTGGCCCCGCCCCTAACACTCCTGGCCCTGCCCCTAAGACTCCTGGCCCCGCCCCTAACACTCCTGGCCCTGCCCCTAAGACTCCTGGCCCCGCCCCTAACACTCCTGGCCCTGCCCCTAAGACTCCTGGCCCCACCCCTAACACTCCTGGCCCCGCCCCTAACACTCCCGGCCCCGCCCCTAACCTTGTTCATGGTCACACCCCCAACAATGCTCCCTGATCTGGGTCTGTTCAGAACCCCCTCTTTTAGACCCTCCTCTCTGGGCTGAGAAGGAAAGACTTGGAAAAGACTGCTTGGCTCTGGAGCGACTACCAGAGTTTTCATATTGTGTGTTTGTGTTCGTGTGTGTGTGTGTCCGCGAGAGCGAACGAGAGAACTGTTTAGGGATGACGTTATCCTAATCAAATGTACTTCCTTTTATGGGCATTGGTATGTATGCACCCACACACATACATTCCCATTCATACCACACACACACACAGAAACACACACACTCACACACACACACACACAGAGAAAAAGAGAGACAGATCACAAGGGTTGATGTGATGTTTGTGTTCTGGGAGGATCAGGTGATGTTGTGTCAGTGTTGGTGCCTGGTCTGGTCTGGTCTGGCCTGGCCTGGCCTGGCCTGGCCTGGCCTGGCCTGGCCTGGCCTGGCCTGGCCTGGTCTGGCCTGGCCTGGCCTGGCCTGGCCTGGCCTGGTCTGGTCTGGCCTGGTCTGGCCTGGCCTGGTCTGGCCTGGTCTGGCCTGGTCTGGTCTGGTCTGGTCTGGCCTGGTCTGGTCTGGTCTGGTCTGGTCTGGCCTGGTCTGGTCTGGCCTGGTCTGGTCTGGCCTGGTCTGGCCTGGTCTGGCCTGGTCTGGTCTGGTCTGGTCTGGTCTGGTCTGGTCTGGTCTGGCCTGGCCTGGTCTGGTCTGGTCTGGCCTGGTCTGTAAGATGGAAGGCTCGGGAGCTCAGACGCCCCCTTACTCCTCTCTGAACCCCAACCTGTGTGTGTGAGTGTATGTGCGCTGTGCGAGTAGGATTGTGTGTGTGTGTTTGCATATGTGTATGTGCTGTATAAATGAAAATGTGTGTGTAGCTTTTTAACTGTATCCTACTGCATCAGCTGTGATATGACATATAGGCTCCAAGGGAGGCCAAGTGGCTACTACTGCAGCTGGAGACACACACGCGTGCAGACACACACACACACACACACACAAGGCCCAGCCAAAATAAACACCTCCCTCCCCCTAGTCTCCAGGCAGCACTGCTGTGATGAGGGGGGTTGCATCTCTGTGTGCTCCTGCTGACAGACTGCTGGCTCCTCCAGACCCCCCCACCTCCGCCCTGCAGCAAACCCCTCTCAGTGGGACCGCTACTGACACACCATAGTTACTCACACACCATAGTTACTCACACACCATAGTTACTCACATACCATAGTTACTGACTCACCATATAGCCACTGACACACTTTACAGCTACAGGGCGCTATAACTACTGATATGACACACAGCTACTGACATTCTATGCAGCTATTTCCAGGCCTTAAGCCACATACCCCTACCCTAGCCCTGTACCTCTAGCCCTCTGCCCTCTGCCCTGTACCCTAGCCCCGTACCCCCAGCCTTCTGCCCTCTACCCTAGCCCCGTACCCCCAGCCCTCTGCCCTCTCGCCCTCCCCTAGTCAGCCCCCAGAGCTGTCAGCCCCGGAGCTGTCACTGCTCTCTGCTCAGGCAAAGTGCTGCAATTAATCCATTTCCTCCCAGCAATCCTGGCTGTTCATTAGGCCTTCCTTAACCTTTCATTCCCCTGAGTTGGGTCCTGTGTGTGTGCTTGCATGCGTGTGCATGTGTGTGTGTGTGCAGAGAGAACTGAAAGAAAGAGAAAGAGAGGGGGAGAGAGGGAGAGAAAGGAAGAGGGAGAGAGAGAAGAAGAGAGAGAGAGATGGAGGAGAGGGGAAGTAGGGGAGAGGAAGAGAGACATATCTAGAGAGTGATTCAAAGAAAGATTAACAAATGTAGGCAAGTAGGCATGTAGGCAGACAGAACTGTGAATGAGTGAAAGAAGAGATTGAGAAGTTGGGTGGGTGTGTGAGTGAGAGGGGGGGAGGAGAAAGAACGAGAGAGGGAGAATGAAAGAGTTCCTCGAGGAGATGATCTGATCAGCGCTCACATGAACCAACACAACGCACACCAAATCTCCGAGCATGAAAGATGGCCCTGCCCCCTGCGCCCTGCGCCCCGCGCCCCGCGCCCCGCGCCCCGCGCCCCGCGCCCCGCGCCCTGCAGTTCTTCTACAACACTGGCTTCAGCAGCCAGAGTTCAGTTAGACTTCCTGGAACAAAGCAGGTCCCTCTCCCATCATGATCTAGTGTATATTTATATTCTCATCCAATGCACCCCCCTTGAAAACCACTTTTGTACTGCATAGAGTAGCATGATGGCCATGAGTTCTAGGGCTAACAGTACTGGGGTAGTCATGGATTGGGGGCTACCCAAACTAAGGGACATGTCCAGACAACAGAAACTTCAAAGCAGAGCGAAAAACCAGAGTGAATCAAAGCTGTGCCCATTAAAGGAAACATCCCCAGGCTGGCCCATTTATCAAACACATGACGTGAAGAAGAAGCCTTCTGGTTGTTCTCCTCCCTCTTAGAGGAACCCCACTGGAGGTAGTCCTGGTTCTGAGATCCAGCAGAACCTGGGGGGGTCAGGACCTGGGGGGGTCAGGACCTGGGGGGGTCAGGACCTGGGGGGACCAGGTCCTGATCCTGCCCTTTGGATCTATGACCAATAGTTGAATCATAGAATGGAAGTTCTTCAGAACGTGGGGCCGCTAGTGACCTCTACTGCAAACCAAACAAAACCACACACATACCTTGGCTTCACACACACACACACACACACACACACACAAACCTTGGCTACACATTTACATACCTAGGCTACACACACACACACACAAACCTTGGCTACACATATACATACCTAGGCTGTATACATACATACACACACACACGTAGGCTAACGCACACACACATGCACACACAGGCTTCATACACACACATACACACCTAGGCTACATACCTAAGCTACATACACACATACCTAGGTTAAATACACACAAACACACACCTAGGCAACATCCATACACACACTTACATATACAGTAGGCTACACACATAAACACACTCCAAGGCTACACACACAAACACATACTTAGGGTACACACACCCAAACATACACATCCTGACTACAAACACACACACAGAGTCTACCCCTCTTCCTTGTATATAGCACACATTACCGTCCATGAAAAATGATACCCTAAAATTACAACTTGTTCAAGCCTCAAGTGACTTCATGTCTACTACAGCTAGAATGATTTAGTCTTGCCAGCCTCCTCCCCCAAACCACCCCAACCCCTGTCCTGTCCCCGCCCCCCTCCATCACACACAAACACACATTCCCTCCATGTAATGTCAAACACATTACACCTCCCCCAGCCTTCTCTTCTCTCCATGCCCCCCCTCCCTGCCCCCCCCCCCTCTCTCTCTCTCTCTCTCCCTCCTCCTCTCTCTCTCTCTCTCTCTCTCTCTCTCTCTATCTCTCTCTCTCTCTCTCCCACACACATCAACCTGCTGGAGCTTTTAGGAGGACACAGTCTAGACTGATCCAGGGTCTCTTACAGTTTCTATACTTGAGAAGGGTTGAATGGCTAAGAAAGCATTTGAAGGTGTGAGGGATTGGGGAAGCTGGTAATGTGTGTGTGTCCATGCATCTGTGTGGATGTCTGTGTGTGTGTGTGCGTGTGTGTGTGTGAGTGAATGAAACGTCTGGTCTGGAAGGCTCCAGAGCTTGTCACTGATGGATCGATTCCTGGATTTGAGGGCGTCTGGACAATGTGAGTGTGTGTTTGTGTGAGTGCGTGTGTGCGTGGTTAATGAATTATGGTTTGACAGTTCAGGATGGGCCCGGGGGTGGGGAACAGACAGAGGAAACTCAGTTTCCTCCGAGAGAGAGCGAGGGGGGAGAGAGAGACACAGAGAGAGAGCAACGGAGAGAGGGGGGGGGGGGGCTATAAAAAGAAACTGCTCCAAAGTGAACATCACCACCCCTCCCTTCCTCTCACCATCATCACATAGCTGATTAACAACCCTGGAGACTCCACTCCTGATGACACGACACACCGATAGGGGTGGAGGGGGCTGGGGGGGAGGGGGGAGAAGAGAAAGAAAGAGAAGAGAAAGAGAGAAGGGAGTTTTATAAAGCAGGGGGCACGTTGTTTCCTACAGTGGTGTTTGAAGAGAGACAGAGACAGAGAGAGCTAAGCTGAGAAAGAGAGACGGACAAATCAAACACAATGCTCTCACTACCTGTAGCTTTTACGATCTGCAACGTAGAGAAATACCTCGTCTCAAATGTGAGAGACCACCACCCCCTACTGGCCAGAGAGAGAACTGCTCTAACTCTGCAGAAGGGTCAGCAGGTTAGAAGAAGGAGGGGAGAGAGGGGTGAGGGTAGGAGTGAGGGACTCACCACAGGTGTAGATGACACTGAGGTACTTCCTTGTCCCGGAATAACACGGGTCTCCAAACTCCCTTGTGGAAACTCGAACCGAACAGCTCTTCCTCCCCTGGCAACGGGCCGTCAAAACCTCGAGAGACACGCCCGACTGGCAATCTAGGAGAGAGAGAGGGACGGGGCAGAGAAAGAGTCGCCAGATTAGGTTTAAATCTGTCTAGTCTACTGTACACTGTACAACAACTAGCGCGTCTATGAGCGATGGGAGAGTGCTGATCGAGCAGCTGCACTTCAGAGGAGGACAAAGGGTTACATGAGCTTCTGTCAGCTGTGACAGAGAGCATGTCCATAGTCAAAGAGGTGCACACACTTCGAGAACAGAGGGAGCGACACCTCAGACACACTCTGGCCTACAATGGCTGCAGCACAGGGGCCTCTATCGACAGCCTTCCCAAACAGTCAGCCAACGTTGGCCCCCCATTGTCTCCTGACACCTGATCTGTGTGTGTGTGTGTTTAAAGAGACAGACCCCCTGTCACCTTGATGGATGGGAGGGTCATCCGTCTTAGAACTGAACATCTGACATTTCTCTCCTTTCGACTTGTCCCCTCCTCCTTTCCTTCCTTCTCCAATCCTCTCATCCCCTATCCTGTCCTCTCTTCTCCTCTCCCCTGTCCCTCCTCCATCTCTGTCTCAGACCAGTATGATGGAGGACGCAGACCGGCTGCCCATCAGAGGAGATAGTGAACCCAGATCTGTGAGCATCCCTGTTCCTCAGACTGACCCCAGAGCTCTATGAGCATATCTACTCCATGACCCTGGGAAGCTACAAAGCGAAGTGCCTTAAATCCAGATGTATGTCTGAAATCTATGTCCAGATATGTCCTGGATCTATATACAGATCAGGACGGTTCATTAACAGTGTGGTAGTGTTCACATTAGAATACACTTAACCTACGTAAACTTGGATAAACAGGAACTACAACCAGAGGAATGGAATCCACTAACAGAACCTGATCTGGACAGTGATGACCCCCAACACTTAGAGAGGGAGCCGGTTCCCACTGACCCGTCCCCCCCGTCCCCCCCATCCCCACTTTCATCACACCTAGCCCCACTCCAACCCCTGCTAGTAGCAAGTCCTTGTCTCTTTCCACAGGCCCATCTGGAAGCAGGCCGCTCGCTCCCCTCACCGGCCGTCCCCCCTGGGAATGTTGCTAAGGCCTGGTTCTGCATGAACGCCCTCCCCCCAGACCTGTCCGACACGCTCCGTAAAAACTCAAAACAGAGAGAGAGGACTTCCCCCTTTGAACCCGGATACGGGACCCCAATCTACCCCCACCCCCCAACCACACCATACCCCCTGAGAGATGAGAGGGGGTAAGAACCCACATGTCACAAGTCAACCCACACGTCAACAAGCCTACGACGAATGATGATGAGGGTCAGGGGTCAAATTGTCCATTCAGGAAATAAAGGACTGCCAATCGGGGGAGTGTCGTGAGACGTCTCCATATCCGGTTCTAACCTTTCTGGAATGTTCTAACCAGAAGGGTTGTAGGAGCCATAAAACAAAATCAAAGCCGCGTCTTAAAGGGTTTGAACACCAAGATGTCCACTAAACACAGAGAAACGCCGACCGCGACAATAAACCTGATTCTGATAAAAGATAAATAGACAAATCTATATACATTATGTATAGACACACTGAAGCATATTCTTCAAGTTCAACATGTTATCAATTTAACCAGCTGAGAGAAACACAATCTAAATGTACTATATCATTATTTTGGAGTAAAACCCAAAATATATACCTAAAGAGTAATGTTCTTCGGGTTGAAACGGGCTCCAATAGTTTATAATACGTGAATGACTCAAAAACAATATACTATTTATGGATACATTGCAACTATATTTATACACAGACCATATTCTACACTTTTATACAGTTGTGTATCCAATACAATCCAAACACACGTCTTGATTATTTAACTTCCCCCAGGGCAGGCATTAAATAACAGTATTCTAACTTCCTTTAAGCATGAACTCTGTAGTAGAGGGTCTAAAACGGTCCTCTACCCTCCCCAGCCTCCCCTGGCTCACACAAGCATGGTCTATAGATATCTGGAGCCCCCTGCTGAATGCTGACCTCCAGGTGGTGAGGATCCGTTTGGACCCGGTCCCAGATGAAGGGGGGTGGAGGACGTACCCAGGTCACCCAGCGGGGGCTGACACAGTGTAATCCTTCACCCAGGATGTAGCAGGGTGCTGGAACACAACCTGGGAACCAGACACGGGAAAACACCCCGACACTGAGAAGGTCGGACAGTTCTCACTGTCTACTTGCCCCCCTACACTCACACGCACACACACACACACACACACACAAAACCTGCTCAAAAGTCCCTCTCTCCCCAAGTCCTGTAGGGAAGCTTAAGACCACCACAATTACAATCTAACACAGACTGTGTTAGGGAGCATTGAAGGGAGTTTTAATTAAGTTTAGGGTGACATGTGCATATGGGTATATATGAATCTCATTGTGAAACTACTTTGTTAAGTTCGGTTTGATTTTGATAGTAAGGTGTTGAACTACACAGAGCCGTGTGATCATAATGAATGGGATCAATGCACTCCATGCAGGGACTACACTTACAAATATTTCCTTGCAGATAACGTGTGGGTGTGTGTAGGTGTCTGTGTGTGTAGGTCTGTGTGTAGGTCTGTGTGTGTCTGCGTGTGTGTGTCTGCGTGTGTGTGTGTGTGTGTGTCTGTGTAGGTGTCTGTGTTCTCTCTGTAAACCTCCTCGACTCCTGCCGTGTTCGTTGTGTGCTCCCACCTCTCTTCCTTTCCTGAAGGAGTCTATCAGTGCGTGTCACGCTGAAAGCCTTCCCCAGGACCCCAAGGCTGAGTGATAGACAGGCCCCCATTAGCCAGGCCTTTGATTCGCCGTCATGGTGATTAGCAAAGCAGGGGGCCCAGCCAGGGGGTTTGGGTGGGGGGGGGGGGGGTAGCAGTCTGGCAGACACAGACACAGACAGAGGAGGATTCTGCACCCCCCGTCCACACACAAAGATAGCCCTCAAAGTTCTGCTCATCTTAGAGATTCTCTCAAGCCTATCCCTGACCAACATGATCATGCTACACACACACACACACACAACACTCACACAACACACACACACAACACACACACAGAGGATCTGCACAGATTAAAACAGCATTCCTGGAGGTTGACCTCCACTGGCTCCCATTAGCAGAGGTAACACAGACAGACAGGCATGTGACAGGCAGTCCACACACACAGCACACACACACACACACAGAAGACCATGTGTACCCACTATCTTCTTCTGCTACCCCTGCCGCCACCCCCAATCAAATAACCTTTCACCTGACCTACACCCACCCAGAACAGGGTCATATATAAAGGCCCCTGTCCACACACACACACACACACACACACACTTACTCTCTTATAACCTCACAACCTGCCACTTAATCAAGAACAGCAAAATAACTGATCTGACAGTTCTTCCTGCTACCTTAAACATACTCTCCCTGAATGATCTAGAACAAAACAAATATTTTGGCAAGAACACACACAAGGATACGCCCACACACACAACTTTCCTGGAAGGCACAACACAATGAGAGGACATGCTCTCCAGAGGGACCCTAGACCTCCTCTCCTGACTGAGTCATCTGTACCATCTGATATGGGGCCCGTCAACCTGGTGCTGGGATGTCGACCACAAACACTCCTTTGAAACGGATGCAGGAGCTACTGTAGGTATGCCACGCTCACATCTCTATCTGCTGTCACTGGGAGATACCCAGTCTTCTTAGCACACACACACATCAAAGAAACAGACAAATATAGTAGATATGCATTCATGTACATACATGTATACACATACAGACAAGCACACGCAACGTCTGCTGCATGGGTGTGTGTGTAAGTTGATATCAGATGATCCGTTGAGTCAGAGGGGGGGGGGGAGTGTGAAAACAATTCCAGTCTAAACAGTATGTGTCACTCCCGCCGGCCGAGCCAGTTCCTGGGGTCACTTCCTGGTATTCAGGATCAGCGTCCCCTCCACACAGGCATGGACCCTGGGCTCTGCTATCGCTATGACAACCCAGGAATGATCAAACCTGCTCACACTATTCCAGGACTGAGAAAACAGACAGAGTAGTGTGTGAATGCGTGTTTGTTTGTGTTTGTGTGGGTTGACGCCACCCCGGAGAAGTCTGCAGGCTGAATCATGATGTACTCTGTATCCAGACCCTGCGTTCTGTAATCTCACATGGTCAACAAGTCTCATAACATAACAAAAATGGACAATAAAGTTTTGTTTCATTCAAACCACCAAGACTCCAGCTCCAGGCTAGTGATGTGCCCAGGAAACAAAGAGACTCTAGACTATAAAAAGAAAAGTACGTTTTTGAAAAAAGAAAAAAAGAAAGAACAGACACATGCCAAACATGGAGGCCAATTTGGATGTCAGGAGGTGTGTGTGACATTAATGGAGGAGATGAGAGAGAGAGAGAGAGAGAGAGAGAGAGAGAGAGAGAGAGAGAGAGAGAGAGAGAGAGAGAGAGAGAGAGAGAGAGAGAGAGAGAAAGAGAGAGAGAGAGAGAGAGAGAGAGAGAGAGAGAGGAAAGAGGGAGCTGGCTCGGATAAAGGAAGAGGATAAGAGAGCAGCGAGGAGGACTGAAGGAATGAGAAAGGAGAGAAGAGAGAGGAGTGCTGGACGTGCTCTTTGAGGATTCTCCCCACACCGACAGCTCTGTCCACAGCCCAGCACCAGGCCAGAGGAACGCACAGATCAAACAGGACCAGTCTACAATATGTGTACAGCGTGTGTGTGTGTGTGTGTGTGTGTGTGTGTGTGTGTGTGAGTGTGAGCAGGTGTCAGGAACAGTCTAGGTTCAGGTGGTACAGGTGGAGCTCCTCAGGCAACTTACTGTTCCACCACTAACCACATACACACACACACATAAGTACACACCAACAAACCCACACAGGTTGGTTTTCACACACACGCACACCACCAACACATGCACACTATCACAGACCGACATTTCCATTATTAGTGAATACAGCATGATTAAAGAGTTCTGACCAAACACACATCACTTAGAGAGAGAAGTTAGAACGTTTACAGATAATGAACACTGTTCCTCAGAGCTGTCACTCAACATGGCCATCTTCCTCCTCCAGTGACAAGGAGGCCACATCAAAGCCTGACTGATAGGGGTTCCTGCTTGGTCACCACTAAGTACTGTCTGTCACTGAATGAATGTGGCCGTGTGTGTGGTGGAGTGTGTGTGTGTGTTAGGGGGTGGGGGGCAGAGAATGGAGAAAGACAGAAGCTGAAGGATGTGTATATGGTGTGTGTGTGTGTCTAACTCGTATTTGAAACGATTATCTCGCCTATTGTAACATCCTCCTACTGTTACAGTACAGGACAATCAGTCTAATGCACACATGCAAGCTACTGTGTTCATTCTCCCTGGGAAACTCTCTGTGTCTTTCATCCCAGGACCACCTGGTGGTGTGGCGGTGACACTGGCATCCCGTCACAACCTGCTCCCACACGGCACAAAGGGGACAAACACACAAAGGCGTTCTTCATATCTGTCTCTGATTACCATGTGACTGACATCTGATTCAGCCTGCTGACCCGGTCGTGACGCCTCCGACACACACAGATGTGTGCGAGCAACACACACACTGGCGTGCGAGCGCACACAAACACACACACACACAGACACGGATACACTGGAACACACAGGAACACACAGGAACACACTTACACAGGAACTCACAGATGCGTAACACACCATCCCACTCCAGGGCATGTCCCAGTACATTGTTCGAATAGTGAATCATGACAAATGACACCGGACACTAGTCCTGCCTGACCCACACCTTCAACTAGACCCTCCTCTACCTAACACAATGTCTCCACACACATACACACACACACACATACACACACACACACACACACCAGGAGCCACTATGTCTCTGATCTTAAGGCAATGTCTCCACACAAACACTCTACACAAAACATCTGAAATGCCAGATACAACGTGTGATTCTTATCTTTCGGGAAATTGTGAAAAGGTCTTAATGTGTAATTATCAATAAACCTATTTCTGGGATTATCGTCTTGAAACCCTGGCCCTGTTTGACAGCGCCCAGGTAACACTAGGAGCCTGGACAACACAGCTGTAGCCATGGTTACACTGACACCTGTCATGGTTCCAAGAATGCAGCTATTAAAATTCCCTTCAACAAGAATGAGCTACATCTGATCATCTCTTTACAGTATCCACATACACACACACCCACACACACACACACACACTGTACACATTCACACACAGAACTTAATACTGTCCCTTACTACGAGCCAAGCTCTCAAGATGACAGAAACATCTGATATACATTCCACTCCTATTCCCCTGGCAGTGTGTGTGTGTGTGTGTGTGTGTATGTGTGGGGTTTTCTATCTCAATGTCCTCTCAAACTTGAGCAACAGTTAACATGAACATGACACAAACCACTTCAAACCAAACCCATGTGATGCCACAACACAGCAGAGCTACAAAGTGTCTTCACACCAGGTGTTCTCCTCTGTCTGAGCCTGGCCTCAGAGTGGCTGTGTCTGAGCCTGGCCTCAGAGTGGCCGTGTCTGAGCCTGGCCTCAGAGTGGCTGTGTCTGAGCCTGGCCTCAGAGTGGCTGTGTCTGAGCCTGGCCTCAGAGTGGCTCTGGGACCATTACAGGTGTTGTAGAGTCAACCTGGTTGCTTCTCAGTCCAGATCTGATCTGAAGTTTAGTCCCAAAGCCTCCACAACTCTGCACCACAAGCCTCTACACACAGGCAATCAGCCAGCCTGTGAGGGAAAGTAGAGTACCATTTATTTAACCTGTATTGGAGACAGGCTAACATGACAGTGTCTGGGAATGTGATTGGTAAGAGAGTGTTGGAGGGTATTCAAGTTTTACGTTCATTTTGTTCACAAATACAGGTACAGATCCAGGCCCAGCAGCGGCAGGCGGTCGAGGAGCAGGAGGCGGTGGAGAGGGGCAGGGGGGGGCTAGAGTGGTGGTCTCACCTACGGACGGCGCCCTCCAGTGGTGGGGAGGACACTCCAGGATGCCCTGCTGGGTCCGTCCGAACATGGCGGAGTAGACAGCGATCTGCATGCCCTGCTTACAGCTCAGCTTCATCCTCTCCTCCTCACACGCCACCTTGCTCTTATACTCGTCTGAGAGGATGGAGGGACGGAGGGACGGGTGGAGGGGATGGAGGGGATGGAGGAAGGGATTGGAGGGAAGGAGAGGAAAGGAAGGAAAGATGGGTGGGGCGAAAGATGGAGAGAGGGAGGAATAGAGAGAACAAGAGAGAGAGAGAGAGAAAAAGAGAGAGAGAGCATGAGGGTGTGAGCCACAAAAACACTTGGATATTACTTTTGTGCTGCAGCAGACTGCATAGTGATGTGAGTTTGGGGAGAGGTCCTATCTTTAGAAGCCATTTATGCTGGTCATAAACTAATGAGAAAGGGATGGATTCATAATAACTAGGAAAACACAGAGATGTGCTTTTCAGTGGGCATGTGCAGCCATGTACTGGCATTCCAGATTAGACACATAACAGTTGACCTGTAACAGAGTAGGTCTACTGGCTCTGAGGGGAGCTGAAAAGGAATGCAGCAGTGAGTGGGAGAGAGAGAGAGAGGCTCCAGCATCATCCCTCCCCCCTCTCCCCTTCTCTCTCTCTTTCCCTCCCTCCCTTCCTCCTTCCTTCCTTCCTTTCATGGGCAGTGACACCTGCCCGTTGCACCTCACTAGCATCCTATGCAGCCATTCTGCTGTGCCCGGAGAGAAGTCATTGGTTAAGTGACAAAGAACAAAGAGCTGTTGATTGGATGGCTTTCTGGTGGAGAACAGAAAGGGGAGAGGTCAGTGGATTACTGCCCACTCCTGGTCAGTTGAGTGTGACTGCCTGTCCACTGTAGAGTCACACACACACACACACACACACACACACACGCACACACACCAACACACACAGGGTCGTTAAAGGTGACTTCACTCTGGGTGGGATTAGAACACTGTTTTGCTTCCTCTGGAATGATCCACTCTGCTAGCTCCGGAGAGAGAGGCATGGGGTGAGTGTGCAAGGGGGTGGGAGGGAGAACGGGGCGTGGGAGATGGAGGAGAGAGAGAGAAACGAACAGAGAGGAGGAGAATGTGAGGGATGTGTTACTGAGAGACTTACAAGGCCTGCACTTGTAGCCCACAGTGAGGTGTCTGCTGGCGCTGCCAGGACACTGGTCTGTCCCGAAGAGACGGCTGTTAACCACCACCTGACAGCTCCTCCTGTCCTGGCACTCATCCAACATCTTCTACAGGGAGGGAGGGGGAGGGGGAGGGAGGGAGGGAGGGAGGGAGGGAGGGAGGGAGGGAGGGAGGGAGGGAGGGAGGGAGGGAGGGAGGGAGGGAGGGAGGGAGGGAGGGAGGGAGGGGAGAGAGAGAACAATTCAGAGAACAAAGTCAGCGCTGGTGAGACCGGCGGCAAACAAACTTAAAACCACTTCAAACGCCCTCCTTCCAAGGCGGTATTCTATGGGAATACTGCTACTGACAGGAAACTACCTAGCATAGGAGCTAACCCCGCCTTCTCCTCTCTCCTCCTCTCTTCTCCTCTCTCCTCCTCTCTCGTCCTCTCTTTTCCTCTCTCCTCCTCTCCTCTCCTCTATTCTCCTCTCTTCTCCTCTCTTCTCCTCTCCTCTTTGTCTCCAGTTACTCCCCTGTACCTGGTTGGGTCACACAGGTAAGTGCATTCCACAACACGGGAATTCTCCCTCGGCATATCATTCCCAGGACCCACAGGAAATTAAAATGCTTCGGAGAACTCCCATGAGTCACCTCTCCCCTCCACTGCCCTGCCCACCTCTCCTCCCTTAGACTCAAGAGTCCTTTCCTATCTTTTCTTTCTTCTTTTCTCTTCTCTTCTCCAGGTGACCTGCGAGTGTTCCTGTAAAAATCAAACGTGCCGCCCACGTGGATTCGAAGCGCGTCTGCAGCCTTCACGCGCACGCTGACATGTTGCCACGCGCCATTAGAGGAACACAACGCTCAGGGAGACGCTACGGAAAAATGAAACACAGCTACCCCACACACCTCCACCCCACAGGCTCCCACCCCACATGCTGCCAGGCTGACTCGATCTCTGGAAACACCTATCACTGACCACAGGTGGAGCACAGTTTCTGCAGTACATCAAGAGGGTGATGTCATCAGGTGCTATAAGAAGTTCTCTCAGCAGGTTGTAAAGCTGGGGATCGAGGGTGCGCTCTCGGATCCCTGCTGGCTAGAGACAGAACCAAACACCACACCATGGAGGAGCACGAGGAGAGAAAAAACACCCTTGTCTCCCATGGGGTAACCAAGGAGATGGCTGTGTGGCAGAAACCTTCACTGGAGTTTGTGTGTGTAAGGGTGTGTTTGTGTTTCCACACAAACACACACAAAAGGCTTCCGGTCTAGCCACAATCACATCGATTGAAGAGAGAATGGCTTTGTGTGTGGGGGCCAGGGCCAGACTGGCTCCCCTACAGAGGAATAACCTCAGCCCTGGGGTGTCAGTACTGACCCTGGAGTCTATTAAGGGAGGGAGGGAATGTAAGAGAGAGAGACAGAAAGAGAGAGAGACATAGAGGGAGAGAAAGATCGGGAGAGATGTTGCAAGGGAGAGAGCTACAGACGGAGAAAGAGAGAAATACAGAGATACGAACAGAGAGAGAATCCCATGATGATAAACCGACATCACCCCATCAGCTAAGAGAGCACTGGTACCTGCAGGGCAGTGGACACCGAACAGTGTGAGTCATCCTCTCGTGGGCGTGTCTCTGTGAAGGCTTGGTGATAGGCCGGGCACTGCAGTGGGTGGGAGGGGCCTCTCCTGCCGTAGAAAGCTGTTTGGACGGTGATTGTGGTGCGGGGCGGGCAGCGCACCGACAGGATGTCTCCGTCACACGCCTGCTCGGTGTAGTTCCTCAACACTTTGGACAGGTAGCCTAAAAGAAAAGGATGCCACAGCAACGGTTACTAGGGACACGCCTGGAAGGCAACAATCTGTGGCTTTCTTGTTTTGATCTCTCTGAGCAAACCCATCCTGACAGCTGGGATGATTGTGTGTGTGTGAGGTCTGTCAGGGTGGGGGGGAGGCCTGTGCGTGTCTAAAGCACCAGGAAGTTCAAATGCAGCATTCACACTGTGTCTTTACACAAACCGTCTTTACAATTGGTCCACTGTACAAAAACATCATTCAGAATACATAGAATCAGCTTAGCAAAGCAGACAGAAACCTAGCGCACCCACCCACACACACACACACACAGTTCAGTATTGCTTGCTTAGTCTTGCATGAGTTGGACAACCTCAGGGCCTCCTCTCACCTCCTTCCTTTCTCCTAATCCCTAATTTCATGGTGATGTCATCCAGAGAGGCGTTATCGTGTAGCGTGGTGAGTGTGTAGCGGGTGTGAAGACTTCTGTTTGTTGTTATTTTTCAATACCACCCTCAGTGGAACACACACACCATGAAAACCAAGGGGAACGCCTCTGTGGTCTCTCCTACACACACACACACACACGTGGGAGGAACCTTAAGGAAGATCCCTCCATGGTCCATTAGTTGTGTTACACATCAACAAGCCCTGACAAACAAGTGCCTTCAGTCAACTATCTCAGACATGGCTCCAGGCCTGGCATACCACACACCACACAGATGCTAGGATAAACCCTCAGCGTCATTAGCTACATTAGCATCCAGCCCTGCTGGAGAATAGACCATGTGTATTGGGAGCTGGTTAAGACTCTCTAGCTTAGCTGAAAGCTGCCTGTAAGCCTAGCTAACCAAGACTAAAGCTAAAGTCTAGTGTTTCAGCCTATTCCCATCTGAGAGAGGTTTGTTTGGAGCCTCTTCTCAAGCTCAGTTCCAGGGATTGCACTGCACGCCCTGTCAGAGCCTGTCAGTCAGCCTGTCCGTCAGTCTGTCCGTCAGTCAGCCTGTCAGTCAGTCAGTTTGTCTGTCTGTCCGTCAGTCAAAAGGGCCTAACCTCTTCACAAAGCAACGGCACCATTAACATTCCTGCCTGTGCGAGGGAGAGAGGAGATAAAGGGGAGAGCACTGCTTTCTTTCTCCCTTTCTTTCCTTCCCTCTTTCTTTCCTATGGTGTCTATTTCTCCTTCTTTCCGGAACCTTTCAGTCAAGCTGACTGGCATCTGTTGAAGGACCATTCAGACCACAGCCTACAGAGAGCTGGGAACTACTTCCAGTCATGCATGTCTACTCACAGGCCTTCATTGATAAAAACAAGCTTCATAACTCCAGCGTATGGATAAACACTGCTTATTTATTGTTTTGGATAGTGTAAAGAAGTACATGTCAAATCATGTATAGACACAGACAAACTGACACCGGTCTCACAAGCTTATTGACACTGCGTTATCAGTCCATGGGTACACCAACCCTAAGCAGCTACATCATTGAGTGTGTGTGGAGTGTGTGTGGAGTGCATGTGGAGTGTTTGTGGAACCCTGGGAGCACACTGATATGTGTGAGCTGTCCTCTGCAGCAGTAAAACCAGACCAGGGGGGTATTCCAGAAAGCAGGTTATGCAACATAACCGGGTAAGTTAACCCACCAGCTGATTCACAATGTTGCTACTGGCAATGTTGCTACAACGCTGGGTGTCAGCTGGGGAGTTAACTTACCCGGGTATGTCACATGACCTGCTTTCTCCCCTGGTCATGAAGGCTAGGGCACAACAGCACCAGCAGGACAGCTCCAATAAGACACTTCTGCTGACATCTACTGCTGTCATCTTGAAAGCTGTAGTTGACATTGTAGCAGAATGAGGTGCACACACACACACACACACACACACACACACACACACACACACACACACACACAGGGGTGTTGGCCTTGCCCGCTACATTCCCAGAGAGGGTGAGTGGGAACTTGGCATCTGAAAGGACCACACACAGACAAACAATAACAACAACACAGCCCTCAGCAAGACTCGGCTCACCACACTCAAACCAACAGGCTATGGCCTGATGCAACAGTGTTAAGCTACAACCCTGGCTCTTCTTGTTGTGGTGTGTGTGTTTGCCTGTAGGGTGTTGGGGGCAGTGTGCAACCACCTCTGGGTCTTGTACAGGGAGGCATAACTGGAGAGCAAATTTGTTTTAGTACAAACAGCTTTTGAATACAAACCACCTTTTTTGAAATATGACTAATGTCTGATTACTTCTAAAATCATTCCTGCTATAAAGCCGTAACAACCCTAATCCTGAAGAAAAGCACTCGGGATTATGTCTTTATCATACAGATCTCAAGGAAGAAAAATCAATGCACAGAATTGTGGAACAATATGCCCCAAAAGCACACATTTGAACCAGGACAACGGGCATGTTGGGTGGTGAAACTGAAGACAACCACACTGAAGAACAGCTGTCCTTCTATCTTACAGGCTAAATAAAGAGCTTCTCCGAGGTGTAGGTGGCTCGCCTGGAGCCCCTTCAGCAACAGCCTCTCTGGAGCCACAGACACACTGATACACCTTCCTCCACTGCCACTGCTGCTGGGGGATTGTGGGTAAAAACAAACCGATTGTCTCACACATGCCTTGAGGCGTATTCTCAAGAATCTCCCTCATCTCTTACACCTTTTCGTTGTCTCTTTTCATTCCTCCCTCCCTTCCTCACTCTCACTCTCTGTCTGTCTCTCTTTTTACTGTCTCTCGCTTCACACTCCCCTCTCTCACTTGCCTTGTTCTTTCTTTCTTCCTTTCTTCCTTTCTTTCTTTCTTTCTTTCTTTTATCTCCATTCCTTTCCCAACTCTCTCTTAACCTTTATCTCTCTCTCTCTTTGTCTCTTCCCTCTCTCTCTCCTTGTCTCTGGCGGCGTGGTCATTGTTCCTGCGTTCCACCTGTTGATTGAAGCCTCCTTTCAGAGTGAACAATGGGGCGGGGTTACGACACCTGTGTAAACCAGCCAGCCAATGACAGCTGTCCCTCAGAGGCAGCGGTGGCGGAACAAAGCCAGACGTATTTCTTCCTCCGCCTCCTCCGCCTCCGCCTCCTCTACAATCTCCTCCTTTTATCTCTCCCTCCTTTACTGGCTGTTTGACCTTCTCCCTCCATAAAGCCAGCGGGCTGGTATGTATGACTGTCTGGTTTATTTGTCTTCCATAAAACGCCACAGAAACTAAAGAAACCATCTCAGGTCTGCGGACAAAATGAATATATGAATGAATGAATAAGTGAGTGAACGAATGGATAAAAATCTGTATGAATCCACAAGAGGAGAAGACCAGCATGATAACAACACAACATCACAGCAGGCATGTCGTGTTAGCAAGTACTTCAAGCATGCAAAGAAGGACTATAATCATGGTTGCAAACATAAGCTGACATTTCCTTCTTGTACTAGCAGACATCAAATACATGAACGCTACCTAATGCTACATCTAATACTACCTTAGACTGAACTATCGTCACGTTTTTCGGACAACAGCCAACAATATTAACTCATCCCTAATTTGACAACCACTACAATCCAGTGACCTGTCAGCCAATCATAGAGGATAGTGATTTATTCCTCATCTGTGGTCATGTGACCTGAGGACAGCTTGACCCGGCACTGGAGGGGTCAGGTAGGAAGAGGATTAGGGACGGACTGCTGTGCTGTGTCAACATCATTGACAGAAAGAGAGAGAGAGAGAGAGAGAGAGAGAGAGAGAGAGAGAGAGAGAGAGAGAGAGAGAGAGAGAGAGAGAGAAGGAGAGAGAGAGAGATAAGTAGATAACCTAGAGATAGAGAGGGAGAGAGAAAGAGTGAGAGAGAAATAGAGCCAGAGAGAGGGAGAGGTACAGAGCCAGAGAGAGGGAGATAGAGAGAGAGAGACTTCCTCCACAGGGATAACTGATTAGATAAAACATGGAAACGTTCACACACAGGCATGGTCCTGCCCCTAGAGTAAACACTTTGTATATGTTTGTGTGTGTGTGTATATGTGCATTTGTGTATGTATGATCAACTAGCTTAGTGGGAAACCTGCACAACTGGGCAGTTCTCAAGCCTGCAAGGAGGGTCAAGATGAGTAGATAAGGAGAGGAGAGAGGAGAGAAGATAGGAAGGGGGTGGGAGGAGAAGAGGGAGGGAGGGTGGGATAGGAGAAATATGAGGTTAGGCTCCACGGTGCTGTTCAGGGCCGTGTCTATCTCTGTGTGTCGGAGGTGTGGGACTTCTCACAAGCTTCCCCAGGATTTGAAAGATGCCAACTCTTCCTATTGGATTAACAGGTAGATTCAGCTGAACTTTACAGCTGTACAAGACTAAATAAAACAATTCTCACGGTGCAGCCATGACACGATGCATTGGTACAGTTTATTTGTCAAGCCATTTAGCAGCCCGAACAATTCATCCACAAAGGCTTCTGTTAGACACATGTAACTGTTTATGCTATTTCATGCCAGAATGGGTTTAATGCAATTCCATCTGAGAATAGCATCAACTAGTAACCCATGTGAGCGTCCAAAGCAGTCCAGAGACGGCAGGCACCAGCCGCTCTTCATCTGGTGCTTCTGGACATGGCACATTTGCAGACCAACGGGACTTTATTGGTGTTATTTGGAGCCCCTGCCAGCTGTGGAGGCAGTGACTGGGAAGGAGGAACCTCCTTCATGTGGCGCTGAGGGAGCGAGCTGAGGTGGGCCTCCACACAGACACACCACAGCCCACGCTCTGGAAGAGCTCTCCTCACAGGCAGGAGGAGAAACACACTGGAGCCCAGGGGAGCACGTCCAGAGAGGGGAGGGGAGACAGGGGGGAAGGGAGAGAGAGAGGGGTGGTGGGACAGGGGAGAGATAGAGGGATGGAGAGAGTAGGGCAGAGAGACATTTGGAGAGTGAGAGAGTGGGGGGAGAGAGGGGGGGGGAGAGCAAGTGAGGGCAAGACAAAGTGAGACAGGCCACGTTCCGCCAGCACTTGAATGAGGCATGAGTCTCTAATGAATAGAGTAAGGATGAGTGGGGAACATTTGAAAAGAGAGAGTGAGAGAGAGGTGAGTGGGTGAGTGAGAGACAGAGAGAGAGAGACAGAGAGAAAGAGAGAGAAAGAGAGAGAGAGAGAGAGAGAGAGAGAGAGAGAGAGAGAGAGAGAGAGAGAGAGAGAGAGAGAGAGAGTGAGAGAGAGCAAGTGCACGGACCAGATCTTTTAAAAGCACGTTTGCATGATCTGCAGGATGTGGCTGCAGTGGCCAGGCCTGGTGGCTTTAACTCCACTTGTCATTAAACCTCCTTCGTTTCCCCTCCTTTTTTTCTTTTTCTCTCCTTATCTCCTCCTCTCCTCCTCTTCTGTACCTTATCTCCTCCTCTCTGCCTCATCTTCTCCTTCTTTCCACCTCCACTCAGTCTCGTCTTTTCCCCTTCTTGTGTCCTTATCGCCTCCTCTTGTACTCTCCTCCTCCTTTCTTCCTTCTCTTTTCTCCCCCCTCCTTTCTGGAGGCCCCAGCTCCAAAATAGAACCAAACTGGGACTCTGGGACTGGGAGTGTGTGTGTGTGCTGAACTGACGACCAAACTCTGGGACTGAGAGTGTGTGTGTTCTGAACTTATGGTATATAATGGATAGCTTGTGATGGGTGGTGCCTCGCACACACACAATGCAAATACACACAAAGTAACAAACGCATGCATGCGGATGCAGACAGACATACAGGCACACACACAGGATCAGCTGAGGAGGCTTACTCAAATGGAGCCCCCCTGGCTTGGACTGAAAAAACTGGACTTAACCCCATCAGAGGTAAATAGTTCAGTAAGGCAGCGTACACACACACACCATAACCACTCATTGGAATAGGAGACAGAAGGCAAACGAACCTGGGCATTCACCCCCACAGTACAGCGCTCTGACACGACAGCCAGCTCTCCCTGCAGGGCCGGAGTCCTCCCCGCTCTGGCGGGGTTAGAGGTCAGGGGCATAGGGGTATCAGTTTAGCAATAGCGCCCCCCCCTCCTCCCCCCCCCCCCCTGTGCGAGAATGGAACCAGGGGCAGCTGAAACTATCAACACTGCAGACACAAAAACAAACAGCACGGCTGGGGTCTCACAGACACAAACACCTCTCCAAGAACACAACCCAGCACAGCAAGACATGGCGGGACACCGCACTATACAGCACAGCACAGCAAGCCAAGTAACGGTTCATGGTGCAGTTTGCCAGAGCTTGCTGTGCATCACCACACACACCAGAGAAGAGACAGAGGACACCCATGGGCTTGGGAACACAGGAGGACTGCAGCAGAGAATGGGCTGGTGCTGTGCACCCTGCTGGCTAGGCTAGGCTAATCTAAGGTAAGCTGGAAAGCTTGAGGAGAAGCCTGTAGACCAGACTCGGCTCTGCAGGTCCACACGTGCTGGCTGGGCCACAGCAGCCAGAGATCAGAATGAAAACAACGCCCACCTGGGAGAAGGATCTCTACTCTAAGCTACTCCTGGGGCTGTGTGTGTGTGTGGGTGTGGGTGCATAACGTCTGCCAAGTCTTGATCTGGGGGTCTTAGAAACCCTCTCAGTGGGTTGTTGTTTGCTAACTGCCTCCCCTCCCCCAACTCTTCCCCAAACAAACTTGCACACTATGCCCCGGTCTCCCGCGCCCTCCCTGCTAGTGTGTGCCTGTTCTGAGGACCCCTGGGGGGTCAAAGGTCACTTCCCTCCTGTGAGCTCAGGGACACTCTCCTCCTGAGAGGTTCTCTGTGTCCTCCGTAGGGGGGCGGGACACACCCAACATGTGTAACAGCCCCACACACACAGGGTCAAACACACCCACACAAACACAATCAGTCACTTTTAATAGTCACTTTTATAGCCTTGGAGAGTAAGGGGACAGCCCGCTCAGTCAAAACCAGACAGCGTGTGTGTGTGTGTGCGTGTGAGAAAGAGGGACAGAGATAAAGGGGAGACAGATGTATCCTCTTTCAGCCATCGTGATCAATGTATGGTGACCTCTGACCCTAGAAAAATCAGGACTCTCCTCTGTGCCTCAATTCAGAACTGCTTGTTTCCTGTCAAACTGCTGTCCACTTCCAGACGTCCAGACACGGACCCTCCTCCCTGCTGCTCCTGGCCCAGCTCAGGCCCATCGCCCTGGGCCATTTGCCCTGCCGGTGCCCTTTCCCCCTACTAAACTCATCCCTCCCTCCCGTCATCGCTCCCTCAGTCACCCACACACGCTGTCAAGCGCGTGCTGAAAAACAATGGTCTCTTCCTTCTCATGATGAGGCTTGTGTCTCGACGTCTCACCTCGCAAACTCAACCTGTTACTTTGTCTCGTTCCATCGCTCCTCCACCTCTCCCTTCACCTCCCCTCCACTCCTGCTTCAACTTTTATGTCCTCCCTTTGTCTTTCTCTCCTTCTCCTTGTCCCTTTCTCTAGCTCTCCACCGGCTCGCGTTCCTATCTCTCCTCCTCCTAGGTCTCCTCTCTTGCTCTCTCTCTCTCCTCGTCATCCTCCTTTTCTCCCTCCCAGCCTATGTGATGTGTGTGTGCCTAAGGAGGGGCTGGGGGGGGGGCAGATTAGCAGTGCCCAGACAGGAGTTCTACAGCATGCTGTAATACAGCCTGTCAGTCTGGGCTGGTGTGGGTGGGAGAGGAGGGGGGGGGGGGCATGCACAATACCCCGTTGTTTAGACTGATCCTCCTGCCCCCTCTCTCTCTACCTCTCCAACTAACAATCTCTCTCTTTCTCTCTACCTCAGACTCTATCGGTTTACTCTTCTCCTTTCCCCACTGTAGACACACACACACAATCAGGGGTATCCTCATACCCAACCCCTGCATATCTCCAGTGGAGCTTAAAACCTCCAGCTCCTCCTTCATAGCACTGTTCTGGTCCCACCTGAACGCCACATGAAAGGAAGGAGGGATGGAGGGAGCATTGCAGGAGTCAGAAGAGGAGAGGGAAAGGGAGGGGAGCATTAGAGAAGTGAACAGAGAGGGGTTGGGTAGGGGCGGAACAAGCTGGCTCTTAAGTCCAACATAAATCAGCTCCTAAGAAGGGGAGTAAGGCAAGTATAACGAGAAGAAGAAGGGAGAGAGAGAGAGACAGAGAGAAAGAAAGGAGTGAGGGAAAGATAGAAAGATAGAGGGAGGGAGGCTATGAGAGACACAAAAAGAGAGAATGACAAAGAGAAAAGGGGAGAGAGAAAGAGGGAGGGAGGGATTGAGAGAAGGAGGGATGAAGAGAGATTGAGGGAGGGGTGCATCAAAGCGTGACATTCCCTCAGACACAAGATCAGGGATTGGGGGAGGGGAGAGGGGGTGCTGAGAGGATAATTTGATAGCCACACGTAAGTGGTGTGGAAGAGAGTAGATAATCGCTTGCACACACACACATACACACACACATCAGTCTATATGTACTTCACAACAACTCCTCCCTACATGAACCTATACAAACGCATTATACTCGCTAAATACATACAAAACTGTCTGCGAAAGAGACACAGAGAGACAGACTGTGTCTAATAGGTTGTGTCTTAGTGTGTGCTTGTGTGTGTCTCTGTGTGTATGTGTGTGTGTCTCTCCACCTGTAGGAGCAGGCTCCAGACACAGTCTGCGTTGATGGTCTACTTTATCTGTTCCACTCTGCCGATTCTGCTACTGTCTCTAGGACACAGTGAGGTAGACTGATTCTGTTGAGGAACGTAGCACAAAGCTGATTGGTTGATACAAAAACGACAAAGTTGTATACAGTTGTATACCTCATAAGACACTCTTATGGCCATAAAGGCAGGATGAAAACAGTCCCTTCTTCACAGAGATCTCACAAGACCGAGGGTGTCTGCAAACTTAAGCTTTTACTTTTATACATGGTTCTGAGTTCACATACCAAGTGTCAAATATCAAAACAGACATTATTGTCTGAGATCCTGGCCACTGTTGCCTAAACAGAGAAAGCTGAGACAAGCAGCTCAAGTTGGTGTTGTCCCAGAGTGTCACTAAAGAATCCTTCCTAAACGCCAGTGTGAGAATGTGTGGGTGTGCGTGTGTGTGTGTAGGCTATGTGTTTGTTTAACCCCAGCCCCAAACATGAACACACCTGTAGTGACTGGAACTGGTCGAAGTTTAAAAACGTCAGGAGTGAAACTCAGACCATAACAGTACTTACCATAAACACTGTTTCTGATTGGACGATTAGAGTCATTTTAAAAATGGTTAGCAACCTACGTTAAAATAATGATTATCATATTAGGATTCAACACTGGGTTGGTGGGTTGGTTGGAGGGTAGGAGAGGAGAGGGGGTGAAACGTTGAATAAAGTCTTTGTTTGAGATAGTCACTACAGAATTACTAGTTAACTGTGTGGCAGTTGGGATTTAGAATTCTGTCTAAGCCTCAACTGGGATTTGGAATCAAGAATTCCATTTTTCTTAA
This sequence comes from Hypomesus transpacificus, assembly GCF_021917145.1. Classification (NCBI taxonomy): domain Eukaryota; kingdom Metazoa; phylum Chordata; class Actinopteri; order Osmeriformes; family Osmeridae; genus Hypomesus; species Hypomesus transpacificus. Next base: position 10,918,394 of record NC_061065.1, on the reverse strand, counting down.
ACAAGTTTTAGAATGCAGGGGCTGGCCTGTTAGGGTTGGCTGTGGAGTTAACAGATTTACTGGAAGAATCCTCCACTGCCTAGAGGTTGATTAGGACATCCAGATAGGCCATATGCTGACGCCCTGGTGCTGGGGCTGGGCTCCAGAACAGCATTCGTTCTTGTCTTCACATTTCATCACTTCATTACTACAGCTGCTGCAGTCAAACCAGGTAGCAGGCGTCAGCTCCTTCAGGATGCTCTCTGCTCCCTCGCTCGCGTCTACTGGCCACCGGGCTGACGCGGCACTCTGGCTCAGGAAGAGTCAACGTGCCTAGACCTGAAAAGACTAGCCAAAACCTAATAACTCTGTCTCATTCAACTGTAATTACTTAGGAGCCTATACATTTAAACACTCAGATAATGCATCACATGATGAACATCTGTAGAGAGTAGCTGGAGTCCATAGGCGAAGGTAACTACATATGACAGAAACAGTAGAAACAGCCTCAACTGGCTAAATCTCATTTGCGGTCAATTGTCCGGGCGTTCAAAGAAAGGCAGAGTGATATTTGCCCTGTGGTGGCATTTATGGGACTGATGTTGCACCACATGGAAAAGAAACTGAGAGAAAAGAGTAGAGTTGGGGCCCTCAGTAAACAATACAAAACACAACACAGCCAAACATCTGGTCATCTTCTGCAATGTGAGTGTATGTGAAGGGAGGGGAGGGAGGGAGGGACACGACAGGCTAGTGTTGATGGGCAAGCTCACACACTCACAAGTATGTTTGTAAACAACTTATTTTGGATTATTATTATTCGGATTACAGTAATACTGTATTGTGGCAAGTTTGACTGTAAAATAGTACATTACTTAACACAACAAAGGGCCTCATGCAAACACAAACTTTTAAACATCAAAGTTTATTGATATCCAGAGCCAAGATAGCAGTGGTTCTGTGAGTCCAACACAAAGCTTTAGAACCCAGGGATAAGACAACATCTCTCACAACCCACTCCCTAGAAACATGCATACAAAAGATGCTGTTTGATTAACTTTCTTTCTTCCTTCCTTTCATTCCAGTTCTACAGAATACTGTCCATGTGGCACCCCTTGCTCCCCTCCCCTCCCCCCCCCCCTCTCAGTAGACATAACAAACAGGAGGCAGGATTTGTTTTGACAGAGCTCACCTGGAGCACTGACACAGAAACAGTGATCAAGCAAGCCCTGGGAGGAGCACTGTGTGTGTGTGTGTGGGTGGGTGTGTGTCTGTGAGAGTGTGTGTATGTGTGTTAAGGGGAAGTAAATGGGCGAAAAGGTAAATGTAGGCAGACTAGCCAGTCTGACTCTGGTCTAGACAGGACACCATTGTAAACAAAGTATTCAGTTGGACATGGTGAATTGCCATGTAATTTTGAAGCAGAGGAATCTAATCAGCGCTGAGGGAACATCCAGCATTAATATGGATGGGTGGGAGTGTGGTTATTTTTTTAAAGGGGGAGGGTCAAGTAAAACACACAGCAGAGCTGGGGGGGGGGGGGGGGGGTGTTGAGAGAGTAGAGAAGTGGAGAGGTGTGGAGAGGGGACAGGGCAGGTCACTCCCAAACCCAGACCAGGATTAAGATACGAGAGGCCTCAAGGAGGTGTGTGTGACTGTGTGTATGGGAGAGAGAGAGAGAGATAGTAATCAGCATTTAGAAAGGTAATCCTAAACATGCCCAGAGGTGAGTGTTGACCTAAACCTAATGGTCAAGCTTTCGTTAATTCCTATCTTCCCCTCATCTCCCTCCTCCCCGCTCTTCCCTCTTACTCTCCTTCTCTCCTCCTTCCTTCCTTCCTTCCTTCCTTCCTTCCTTCCTTCCTTCCTTCCTTCCTTCCTTCCTTCCTTCCTTCCTTCCTTCCTTCCTTCCTTCCTTCCTTCCTTCCTTCCTTCCTTCCTTCCTCCCACCCCTCCTCTCCTCCTCCCTCCTCTCCTTAAACTGTTCTCTGCCTTGTCAGCGTTGGCCCAACCTCCTGAGACAGACAATCATTTTGTGGTTCAGCAACATAATTATGTTTTTGTGAAGTCAGTAGAGCAAATTGAACTGCATTCCCCAGTCCTACCTGGTAGAGTCACACTGGTCATGCAGCTTAGCCAACACTTCGTCTTTGTGATACACTGAGTTTCCATCGAGCCACAGTGCTTCTTTGTCTCAGTGCCAGCCAATAAAGCTTCTGGCTGCTTTGTTAGTGGTGTGAGAGGCCTTTCTGCAGCCATTAGTGAACATGGCAACACCAGCACGACCCATAGCTGACCGTATTGGGCCGGCCGGCCCATGTCACAACCCTAACCACGCAGCACTGGGTAAGGGTAGAGTGACCTTTCTGTGGCTAGCGGGCGCCAACTTAGCATCACAGAGCTAACAAGGTAAACGATGGATCCACACACAACAAAATAGATTAGTGTTACTTTAATGACTGTGAGGCTTTGGACTAGTGATGCAAGTGATGTTAGACTGGTCTTGATGATGTGGGCTGTTGCTAACACATGCTACCGTGTGTGAGAATAAAAATATGATTTGGTAATAGCTGGATGTCAGTAAAAAATTGATTAACAATTGTCAAAATGTTCTGTTCATATCTGTACATCCAACTGTACAGAGCTGAAGAAAAAAAGTAAGTGCAGAATAACAAATTCAAGTTGTGTTTCTTTTCTCTTCACTTGACCATGCAGCCTCCCTACCAGAAGGAGAGGAGAAGATGGATCATTAGCCCTCCAGCTACACACACACACGCCCATACACACAAGTTGGGATGGTTTGACCTCGGTTGACCCATTGACCTTTAAACAGCCCCACATCTCACTGATGGAGCGCTGAATGGGTCTCATAGTTACAGCTTTATAGGACACAGTATGGGGGGGGCCTCGGGGGAGGGGTGCATTTTTCACTCAGACACCCTGGTGGGTCTGCCATTATGGGGCGTTAGCAAGGACCCTCCATGGGGCCAGGGCCTGGGTGACACTGACGGAGAGACTTCTACATATGCATGCAGCTGAGGTCCTACTGGCAGGTGTGTGTTGGGGAGAAGAGAAAGCGGTCGTATCCTTCAAAAGAAAAGAACACAGGCCAACGGTTTATCACAACTGTTGTCAGTTTGTCCCTTGAAACCCTCCATTCTGAGGATGACTAATGCTACTTTCTGAGGGTGACTAATGTTTCTTTTCTTAATTTTCATCAGCACTTTAACTATGAAGGGAAGGTGATACAGGATGATTCTGAGGGAACATATTAAAGTGCTAAGTGCTAGCTAGCTCTGCCCCAGGCCTACTGAGATGAAACACTCACTCCTCACTTCTAATTAGTCTCTCAGACAGCTGTGTGCTGGAATAACAGATGATAACTTAGGGAGATTGATGAGTTTGTTTAACCTCCTGCAGAGTTTGTTTTTACTTTTGGATCAAGGTTTGATAAAAAAAAGGTGTACTGTACTGTGACTGCAAACTAAAACCAATATTCAGTCAATCCTACTGGTGATCTTCAAACATAAAACATACACTAGACTTATGACTCATTCTTGAACACAAAAACACACTTACTTCCTCTCAATCCCTTTTGATTCTACCCCACTTTCTCTCTCTCACTCACGTCTCACTCTATTTCAATGTTTCTTTCGACACCCCCCCTCCCCACATCTTTCTCTATCTCACTCATCCCTATCCACCCATTGCCCCCCCCCCCCTCTCCCTCTCTATCCCTTCTCCTGACAGATTTCATGTCTCTGTCATCTCCTGTCCCCAGCTCCGCAGCATCTGTCCATCCCAGCCCTGCCCTGCTAGTCCCCTTCTCCAGGGAGCCTCCAGCTGGCTTGGAATGTGCCGGCTGGGGGTCCCTGTGTCCCCTGGGGAATGCTGAGGCTGCACTTACTCTTGATTCAAACATAAATGATGCCTTATAAGAGGCTTGTGTCAAGTTCCTGGTGAACAAAACGTACACAGTAGAACTCCCAGGCTACACATCGCATGACCTGTAGAATGTTGGGAACTTGGAATGTTTGAACCTAGTCTGTATGACAATGGAGTTTCCCTCCCATCCCCCAGAAGAACAATGTGGAGTCAATGGACCATTGAAAAGTCCTGTGGCAAAGTCCCCTAATGGATGAAATGTGTTTATGTTACTCAAAAGCTGAGAATTCGAGATTTCAGCACATTAACTCCGGCCTACAATGGTTCAATAAGCGCTTCTGAGATGGGATTTTGGTACGCAAATCTGGAAGGAACTGGTTTAGACAAACATGGTCTGTGGGTGGTACTGTTGTGTTCGTATATGAAAGGCTATTGACTAACACAATCTCGGTCAGTTTCCGGATAACCCTGAGCCCTTTATGCAAAACAGAGAGCTAAAACTTTCGGTGTTTTTTTTTCTTCTGAAAACCACCTGTGTCGACACCGATACCATTAGTGGCTCATTAGACACGCACACACTTTAACACATCTGTTCCCTGGCACCTTCCCCTGGGCCGTAGTGTGTTTATCAGCTCATTTGACCCCATTAGAAAAGTCATTAGGGACCATTCAGATGGACACAAAGCCTCCTTCCTGCTTTACTACACTGTAAACAAAACCCCTCAGTCCTGCTGGAGATGGCTGCTCTATCTCCTCAGTCCTGCTGGAGATGGCTGCTCTATCTCCTCAGTCCTGCTGGAGATAGCTGCTCTACCTCCTCAGTCCTGCTGGAGATAGCGAATCTACCTCCTCAGTCCTGCTGGAGATAGCTGCTCTACCTCCTCAGTCCTGATGGAGATAGCTGCTCTACCTCCTCAGTCCTGCTGGGACAGTTGCTCTCTTTCCTCAGTCCTGCTGGATATAGCTGCTCTATCTCCTCAGTCCTGCTGGAGATAGCTGCTCTACTTCCTCAGTCCTGATGGAGATAGCTGCTCTACCTCCTCAGTCCTGCTGGAGATAGCTGCTCTACCTCCTCAGTCCTGATGGAGATAGCTGCTCTCTCTCCTCAGTCCTGCTGGAGATAGCTGCTCTACCTCCTCAGTCCTGCTGGAGATAGCTGCTCTACCTCCTCAGTCCTGCTGGAGATAGCGAATCTACCTCCTCAGTCCTGCTGGAGATAGCTGCTCTACCTCCTCAGTCCTGATGGAGATAGCTGCTCTACCTCCTCAGTCCTGCTGGGACAGTTGCTCTCTTTCCTCAGTCCTGCTGGATATAGCTGCTCTATCTCCTCAGTCCTGCTGGAGATAGCTGCTCTACTTCCTCAGTCCTGATGGAGATAGCTGCTCTACCTCCTCAGTCCTGCTGGAGATAGCTGCTCTACCTCCTCAGTCCTGATGGAGATAGCTGCTCTCTCTCCTCAGTCCTGCTGGAGATAGCTGCTCTACCTCCTCAGTCCTGATGGAGATAGCTGCTCTACCTCCTCAGTCCTGCTGGAGATAGCTGCTCTACCTCCTCAGTCCTGCTGGAGATAGCTGCTCTACCTCCTCAATCCTGATGGAGATAGCTGCTCTACCTCCTCAGTCCTGCTGGAGATGGCTGCTCTACCTCCTCAGTCCTGCTGGAGATAGCTGCTCTACCTTCTCAGTCCTGAAGGAGATAGCTGCTCTACCTCCTCAGTCCTGCTGGAGATAGCTGCTCTACCTCCTCAGTCCTGCTGGAGATAGCTGCTCTCCGCTCTCACAAAGGAGGCTCTTTTTACCCTACACTTTGTTATGGTGCTGAAGTATGTGTACATGAAAAAAGACAAATCTGAAGTGTATCCATATTTCTGTGTACAGTGGGCCTCACCATTCTCCTAGGGTACTGCCAGCGTTCTACTTGTCTTTATCCTCTTTTCATTCATTTCTGTCTTTAGGACTCCCTTATAATTTAGACCTCTTATAGTTTCCGTCGATAAATCAATCTTATATATTTGTATGTTACTATGTCTTCTCCATTATAACTTGTCAAGGTGAGAAGAGCTTAAAGATTTGTTACAATGAGGGTATGGGTTAAAGCACCTAACATTTGGTTTATTTACCTGACACTGTTAAGCCAGCGCTGTTCACCCCCTTGTTTATGTTGTAAAAATTCAAGGCAAACACGAACGGCCGGTAGAACTGTCACAGGGCTGCATTCCTGTAGACTTTCGTCTCGCAGGTCAGAACTCTCACATTAGTGCGGAGCAGTGTAAAACTTCATCCCTACACTGGACTGTGGCAGACAGACTTCTCAACACAACACCATACGCCTGTAGTAAAACATTAGCTACAATACCTCGTCCTCTCGCCTACACAGGATCATGAGGATTATTTAGAAATCTGTGTATGAGCAAATACAATTCGCTGATTACCACAGCTCGATCAGACTTTAATTCTCTGCTCCCTCCGCTCCGCATGTGGGTCAGCTCGAAGCACAACACCCCAGCACTGCAGGCCATACACGCGCTTTTCCGCATGTTTAAAGGTTACAGTATATGATTTATGAAGAGAAAACACACTACGTGCTTCAACACGCCAGAAGAACAGACTGAACAGACGGCAAGCAAAACCAGTTGTAAAGAATTACAATTAAAAGAGCCTGGTGTGTTCTGGGTCTCCTTAAGCAGCATGGGCTTCTTCCAGACGAGATGATAACTTTTCACCATCATAATTATCAAACAATTATACCTGCAGCACATACAAAAAAACAACAAATGATTTCACACTATATTTATCATGCTTCCCCACCTGAAAACTCGGAGGAACTTCTGGTGAAGTTGCAGAAGACGGTGAGGCACATTATTCCCAACACGAGCGCATAATTGATAGCTGAGAGACTCCCATCTGGGAAGAACATCCTTGAAACATTAAGAAGGTGCGGAGTTTCTCCTCAAAAAAGGTCCAGGAGGCGCGTGGCGTTTAGGATCTGCGTCATAAGCAGTAGATGCTCTGTCCCATGGCTCGTGCTCTGAATCTCCTCATCATTCCATTTCAGGACGACTAGGGTAGGGACGAGGGCTCGGGACAGTGGCGGCGGAACACTGCCCCGATTTCTTACTGCGTGTTACTGGAGCGGCAGCCCACCTGTTGGAGCGTTGTCCGCGTGGTCTCAAAGCCCCCAATTTCTATCCTTATTTACAATCACGTTACAACTTGTTATTTCATGGCTTTGTATAGGCTAACAGTGGCTGTTACAATCAAAAATATTTTGATCAGCAATTACAAAAATATGTATACATAATAGCCAACATATCATTATCATCATCATCATCATCAACATCATCATCCTCACCAGGCTTTCCATCACCGCCAACAAATAAATAATGTATTTCATTGCATTCTTGATTTCCAATAAATGCATTATATACTACGAATTTTGGTCTGTGGTTGTTGCACATCCATTCAAAGCGTCTCTGGACATGATCTAATACATTAGTGACACCTTGTGGGCCACGGAAAAAACTACAGTTCAAATGCAAATTGCATTTTTGACACTGTGTTCTTGTTTCGGCTTCCGTACCATCTCCCCACATGTGACAACAGAAGGTCAGCAATTCAATCATGGCTGCCTGCGCAAGGAGGCTCTACAATGTTCTGTGTTCAGTTAGATTATTACGGTATCAGCACAATCAAAATGAACGTAAGTCACATATATATACGTACTATTGTAGGTGATTATGTGAATTTTGCATTCTAGGTTATGTCTATTTGAATAGTTGTCTGACTATACTCAACTTGAAGTAGCGCGTTCACATCCATAGCCTATCTGGTATTTTCCTTGACTCCTAGAATGTAAGGAGAAGTCACCGTGACAAACTCTATCGTTAGCTAGCTGTTAGTTGCCTGCACAAATCTAAAGGTGGCAAAATTGTGTTTTGTTACATGTATTTGTTGTCTAACTGTAGGATTCCTGTCCACATCTTTGCCTCGCCTCGCCCTTGGGAGTGACGACACTGACCAGCCTTCCAAGTTTACCCCGCCACCAAAACCTGTCATTATCGACAAAACTCAGACCGCGGCCTCACTGCGGAAGTATGCAAAATTAGACGAATCAGATATCATTGTTTCAAAATGCTACTACTACCAATCTTGTGCTCAAGTTTGCGCTTTGCATCTCTAAACACAGGTTTTTAAGCCCAGAGTTCATCCCGATTCGTCAGAGGATAAACCCGTTGAAAGCTGCCATCGAGAGGAAAGACATGTATCGTCGGAGGAAGGTGCTCAACATTCCTGAGTTCTATGTCGGTAAGACTTTTATGCCGAGTGTTCCATATTGATAATAAAGAAGTAGATGCAATTTTGCTCTCCCTTGCTACTTTTAATAACCAAGTTCCGTGCGTTATTGCGGTCCTCTGTGTAGGTAGTATCTTAGCTGTGACCATGACTGACCAGTATGCCAGCGGTAAAAGCAACCGCTTTGTGGGCATCTGCCTCCAACGAGGTGGCAAGGGACTTGGTGCTACGTTTATATTAAGAAACATCATTGAAAACCAAGGTGAGGGAGACATAGATTAAAAGGGACATAGATTAAATCAATAATACAAACCGATCCAATATGAAGTAATAAACTATTTGAACTTTATCCTTCTCCCTCCATCCCTCTACCCCAACTCCAGGGGTAGAAATCTGCTATGAAATGTACAGCCCTCTAATTCAGAAGATCGAGGTTCTGAAGCTGGAGAAGAGGCTGGATGAGAACCTGATGTACCTGAGAGATGCCCTTCCTGAGTACAGCACTGTGGACCCAGACATGAAGCTTGTCTCCTCCTCCCCCACTGGAGACGTGCCCATCAACACGGTGAGCTGGACCACATGGGGGGCAGAAAGACATATACTCTTTTTTACGGCTTCTGTAGTTCAATGTCAATGTTTGGATTGGGTCAAATGTATAGCTATTTAAATCTGTCTTGTCGCTCTCTTTGAACTCTTCTGTTCTCTTTTCTCCCAAACCTCCTGCAATCTCTCCTCCCCTCCTCTCCAGATGAGAGTTCGTATGAGGCCCAAGCCCTGGTCTAAGCGCTGGGAACGGCCCATATTCAACATAAAGGGCATCCGCTTTGAGCTGTGCCTCACCCCAGAGCAGATGGAGCATGCCCAGAAGTGGGCACAGCCCTGGAGGGAGTACGACATGCTGAAGGAGTACGACACCTCCCGATTAGAGGAGAACATCCTGAAGGAGGTGAAGCAGGATATGAGCAAGTGATGGGTCCCTAGACCGGCCTCATCAGTCAAACGGCTGTTTGGAGCAGGAAATCAAGCCTTTCACCATTGTAGATGACTCTGACATAATCACTGAGAGGGGCATTGAGGGTGGACCACCACCCCCACCCTCTCCTCCAGACCCTACCCCACCAACCAGCCCTCTGCACTTGACAGAGAACTCCCCCCACAGGGACAAACCAATCCATGGGGAACAAGATACTAGCTGCTGCCTTAGAGGACCAGCAGAGACACTAGGACACAGACACGTCCCTGCTGAGCTTGCATCTAAAACAGCCTAGTTCAACAGTGCTGCTCTGTGTTCATAGTTTGGTGTGTGCATGTTTAGCCTGTCTCTGAGCAGGCTGGTCTATCCAGGACAGAAGGTCTGTGTTACTGTGAGGTCATGATGGATTATGTCTTTATTAATCTATGGAACTGAGTTTGTTGTCCCCGCCATTGTGTTTATGTTGTATTACCAGAATTCAAGTCAATTCATCTTGTTTATAAATTAAAAAAAATCAATCATTTGGGGATTTTTTCTGTTTGATAGTGCATATTGTGTTTGGAATCCTATATAGCAAGAACCCCTATTGCATCGATGATGTTCGGCAAGGATCGATTTAAACATGGCCACTGCTCTTGCTTACAATATGACCAACAAAAACATGAAGTCTCCAGGTTTTTTTTACTCTTAGCTGTCAAGTCTGTCTCAAGTCTCTGCATTTTGCGCTCTGTAATTCTATTTGGGTGCAGATATGAAATCAGTAGGTTTCGACCATCTCTAAATGAGCTACAATAAATATTTGTAGCACCTAATATTTTAGGTGCACAAAATATGACAGTAATAGCATTTGTTTGATGTAGTGGTTCTGTGTAGTCATACTTCAGTGTTGCTTTAGGTGGCGATGTTGGTCTGTTGAACGTCGAGGAGCTGTCTCCACAGACACCTAAAGAATGTGAAGAGTTCAGTAAACTCAGCTGGTGTTTCTTAGAATGACACTTTAAAAGAGAAAAATAGAATGGAAGTATTCAAAACACCACGAAAAACCAATGGAAATCTTCCACATCCTACTGAAAGCTGTAGGAAAGGGAGTTCACAAAGGTTTTTTATGACAAGGTTTAACTGTTGTGGATGGAAAATTGTGGTTGCGAGATGGTATGTTGCAGAGTGTAAGTATGGCATGTAAAAACCGTTGGACCGGGTGTGTAAAGTCTGCTATGTGTGAGTGTATCCTGGTGTGTGTGTGTGTGTATGTCCTATGTGTGTGTTTATCTGTGTGTTTTTACTCCCTGCACTCTAATTTGGCCACATTACAGGAGCAGACAGAGATAATGGCCTCTAACGCAGCCCAGCCACATGAGCAGGGTCTGGACCACACACCCTCCCGGGCTGGAGCTCAGGTTGCACCTCACCCAGCTGAGCCCAGGAATGAACCCCAGGACTGTCTGGGCCCATGGCAGTGAAACACGTATGTCTATACACAATGATATCATTTATATCCAAGCCAGTTTCATCAGGAGTTCTGAGCTGAGAATTGTTGACTGCCAAAGTCAACCAGTTGAACCAGAAATGGGTTGTATTTAGTTCAGCTCCCTGTCTCCCTATTATCTCTGGATCCCTCTCCTTATCTCTGTTGATCTCTTTGTCTTAGTAATACTATATTTTGTCTCTCCTTTCTCTCTCTTCCCTTCTCTTATCTCTCTCTCTTTTCCCCTCTATATATGATTGAGTACATGTTTCTCTCCCAGGATGTACACCATGCTGGTCCTACTCCATACCCCACATCGATGTGCTTTCCTAGAACCTACTTAGCTGGGTTAAGTGATGTTCAGGTGTGTGGAAGGTAGATGGGTTAAGTGATGTTCAGGTTTGTGGAAGGTAGATGGGTGAAGTGATGTCCAGGTGTGTGGAAGGTAGATGGGTTAAGTGATGTCCAGGTGTGTGGAAGGTAGATGGCTTAAGTGATGTTCAGGTGTGTGGAAGGTAGATGGGTTAAGTGATGTCCAGGTGTGTGGGAGGTAGATGGGTTAAGTGATGTTCACGTGTGTGGAAGGTAGATGGGTTAAGTGATGTTCAGGTGTGTGGAAGGTAGATGGGTTAAGTGATGTCCAGGTGTGTGGAAGGTAGCAGCATGTGTATGAACTGGAGACATCTGGAGACACATTCCAGAATGACACAGCGGAACCGGTAAATCAGATTTAACTGCAAAGGAGTTATGAAGAAAAGAGGAAATGGTGTGTGGGTATGATGCGGGGAAGTGATTCTTACAGCATGTCCCACCTATCCCCTCAGGTTGACTGCACCTGGAGCTATGCTAAACCCTTGGCTTGGAAATGAAGTGTCTCACACACACACACTGCACTTGAAAATGTATTTAAGCCTTACAGACAGTTTTCTCAAACAATATGAAGAGTAAACTTTGTCACCGTGACAATTCATCGGTGAAACCAGATAGGCCCCTTCATGGTCACCTTGGCATCAGGGTAGGGCATGCAGGCGAGGGGGTTCTAATCCCGCCTCAACATAACAACCAAGTGCAGAGCATGGTGGTCTGATGAAAGCTCCATACCCATCAGGGTCTGGAATGGAATCTCTTTTACTCAGTCTCTTTCTCTGTTTCTCCATTTCTCTCTCGCTCTCCCCTCGCTCTTTCCATCCTTCTCCCTTTCCCTCTCTCCTTATGTCTTTCTCTTCAACTTTATCTCTCTTCTCCTCCGTCTCTCTTCCTCACTTTCTCTCCTCAGCCCTCCATTTTCCTTTAAATGGAATATTGTCCGCCCCAGTTTGTAGAGTCCGATTTAAGGTTCCAGTACCTGATAGGTGATTTATTTTTTTACTGTGTGTGTGTGTGTGTGACATAAACTACGGGACACTAGGCCACCCATAGACCCAAGTGATTAACACTCGAGCTACACTGTGGGACACTGTATTTGCGTGTGTTTGTGTGTGTTCTCTTCTGGGCCACCCGTAGACCTAGGTAAATTACACACTTGAGTTTCACCATATGTTACCAGGGAAACGACAGGCCCGTCTGCTCCTGTCTTTGAGTCCCTGGGGCCAGACTGGGACTCCTGCTGCCATCTCTCTCTCTCTCTCTCTCTCTCTCGCTCTTTCTCTCTCTCTCTCTCTCTCTCTCTCTCTCTCTCTCTCTCTCTCTCTCTCTCTCTCTCTCTCTCTTTTTATTTCCCTTTCTATCTCTTTTTCTCTTCTTCCTCTCTCTCTCTTTCCTTCTCTCTCTCTCTCTTTCTCACTCATTCTTTCTCCCTCTTTCTCTCTCTCTGTCTTTCTCTTTCCCATTATCTCTCCCTCCCACTCTCTCTCCCTCTCTCTACCCCCCTCACTCTCTCTCTTTATCTCTCTCTCTTTCTCTCTTTTTATTTCCCTTTATCTCTTTTTCTCTCCTTCCTCTCTCTCTCTTTCCTTCCCTCTCTCTTTCTCACTCTTTCTTTCTCCCTCTTTCTCCCTTTCTCTCTCTCTGTCTTTCTCTTTCCCATTATCTCTCCCTCCCACTCTCTCCCTCTGTCTCTCTCTCTCTCTCTCTCTCTCTCTCTCTCTCTCTCTCTCTCTCTCTCTCTCTCTCTCTCTCTCTGTCTCTCTCTGTCTCTCTCTCTCTCTCTGTCTCTCTCTCTCTCTCTCTCTCTCTCTCTCTGTCTCTCCCACACACACACAGACAGCTGTTAGGAAGCTGCTTCTTCCTCACAGGTTCTCGAGAAAAGCAGCTGCTGCCCCTGGCTGACTTGCTGACTTGCTGACCTCCAGGCAGACGAGCAGACAGACAGCTTTACAGTGTAATCATACTGGAGAGTCTAATAGAGCGGAGAGGTCTTGAAGGTGATAGCATCATGCCTGGGTTGGATCAGGATGAGTGATTGTGTAGACGTACAGCCTATAATCTCATAAGGGTTATAATCATGGGCTACATTACTGCACTGTGTTAGCCCATAAGGGGCAGAGCAGTAGTAAAAGTGTCTTTGATCGTGCCCAGCTCACTTTTCCTGCAGCCCTGCAGCCCTGCAGCCCCCCTACAGTCGTGCACACCCCTTCTCTTCAGCCGCAGCACCCTTCTCTTCAGCCCCCAGCTCCACAGCCCAGTAGAGGAGATCACACCAGCCCCAGGCAGGACAGGGGTTGGACCGAGAGAGAAAGATTCTCTTAATCATCTTGACAGCAGGAAATCACCCTCTCACACCTACATACCTATTACGCAGGCTAGGGCTGCATCACTGGGGATGGGGAGGTGTGTGTGTGGGGGGAGGAGAGGGGGGTCTATATGCAATATGTGAGTGTGTTTGTGTGTTTATGTAGTGTGTTGTTTTTGTCTATGAGAGAGAGGGAGGAGCAAAGGAAAGGGAAATAGCTTTTTTGATGGTGTCTTGGCAGTGTGTGTGTGGTAGGGGTCAAATGTTGATTGTGTGTGTGGCTGTTTGTGTGTATACAGTATATCCACTGCAAACACTCACCGCTTTTTTCCTGACGCCGGTTACATGCGTATCCCAAAGCCACACCACTCCTGTCATAACCACACCCACACCACCACCACGCCACAACACAGCACATTCCCATCTGCATACAGTACCCAGTCCCCAGCTGCCTGGCCCTGGCCCGGGTCAAAAGCAGGTCTGGGACCATGTATCCATGTGCTTCTGAGAAGGTTCTCCCACATTCAGCTAAGATAAGACCAGCCAAGGCTATTTGATGCATTCCTCCCATTTGACTCATATCATCCCCTGTTCCTGTCACTGTGTGTGTGTGTGTGTGTGTTTGTATGTGTGTGCTTGTACGTGTGTAAGTGTGTTTTTGTGTGTGGTTGTATCGCTTAAGATCCTGCCAGTTGGGTCAAAACATGTGACATTGTTCTCCTTGATGGGTTAAAATACCTGTTGGGTCATCCTGACCTTTCCCATGACTGGGATCTCGCAGCTGTGTGGTCGAGCTATGTGTGTGGGTGTGTGTGTTTGTGCACGTGTGCACGTGTGCAAGAATGCGTGTGTACGTCTGTGTAGGGAAACGAGTGAGAGAGGGAGAGCAAGAGAAATAAAGAGAGGGAGACATACAGAGGGCTACGCTCAAACTGCAGGGTGCAGTTACCTAACCTGGCCACCGCGGGGCACCAAGGGCATTCCACATGAAGACCACTTCCCCTCACAGCTGGAATCCCTCTCCTCCCAGAACTCTAATTGCAGGGCTGGTGCTCTGGGAGGAACCCCCAGACCCCTGGTTCACAGCAGCGAGAGGCAGAGGGGAAGAAAGAGATCCACAAGGGGAAGGAGAAGGAAAAGCAAGACTGTCAGATGAAAGAGAGGAAGAGAGGGTGTGGAGAGGTGGTGGGAAAGATGAAGAGAGGTGGAGGTAGATGGAGAGGAAGAGAGAATGGGCAGGGGGGTTGGTGATGATTGTAAACGCTCAGGTTTATTAACCTCATTTAGTTGAGAGGCAGAAAGTGGGGGAAGGGGGGGGAAGGAGGGTGGCTGTGTTAAACTGGTGAAGTCAGGGGAGAACGATTTGCTAATGAGGGCTTTAAACACAGACGCAGTGCACTCTCTTTCTCTCCCCTCTCCCTACCTCTCTCTCTCTCTTTCTCTCTCTCTCTCACACACACACACACATTTTGTATTCACCTTGATCCTCTGCCAACATTGCAGACAGTCCACATTATGTAGGAGTGAAGGAGGATGTGTAGCCTCATCTCACCTCTGCTCTCCTCTCCCTCTCTTCTCTCACCTCTCCCTCTTCTCCTCTCCCTCTCCCTGTCTTCTCTGCTCCTTTCCTCTCACTTCTCCCTCTTCCCTTCTCCTCTCCCTCTCTCCTCCTCCAGATGTCCACACACAGGAAGCAGCTCTCAGACTGTGATATTGTCTTTTCACACGTAGAGCTG
>NC_061065.1:10847411-10903293 GCF_021917145.1 Hypomesus transpacificus | reverse complement strand
AAAAGGTTAGATTAAGGCTAGAGGCATTCCCCTTTCATTGAAACAAATCATCAATTCATAATTGATGTGACTTGTGATGTATGTTAACCCGTACTGTAAATCAGATACACCGTAGGGATCCAGATTTCCAAACACTCCTCCAGAGCCCAGATGATCTAGATGCTGGGTGGATCACAGGTGGTCCTATAGTGGGTGTCATGTCAAGCCCCTCGTTGTGTAGCTTCACCACAGGTGTCCCTGAAGCCTGGGAACGTTCTAGAACCCTTGCTGCCCAATCAGAGGGCAGCCCATCAGCCGTCTGGGAAAGGGGTAGGGAGGAGTAGGAGGAGAGGAGGAGGGCGAGGACAAGGAGAACAGGCCATCATCAATTAGGAGACAATGTATTTAGTGGAACGAAGAGAAGGATGAAAAATGTAATTGTTTCCATAGAGGTCCAGCCTCTGAAGGCTGACACTGCTGAGATGTGTCCAGGCTGTGGGGATCGAGGATGACAGCCTCCTTAGAGCCCAGTGGGATACTTAGAATTTGCTAGGGGAAGGGGGAGTTAATAGAACAATGCCATTGTGCCTGCTGGAGTTAGTGTAGGAGGGGGAGGGAGGGCATTTAGAGGAGAGGGGATCAGCGGAGGGGGGTGGAGGGGCTTAATACCTCTGTATGGTCACATGCCCACACCAGCTGCCAATCAAAACCCAATCTCTGAGGGTTGCGTAACATTGCCCATGTTGACACGGCGACCACCCAGCACCTCCCCTGCTTTGATGCCAAGTAGGTCATCGTCAACAGTGATGCCCGTGCACACACCACGCACACACACACACACACACACCCCACACACACATCACCAACACACACACACCCCACACACACATCACCAACACACACACACCCCACACACACATCACCCACACATACACCTCACACACACATCACCCACACATACACCTCACCCTCACGTCACACACACAAAATGCTCAAACACACCACCCCCGCACACATCACTCACATACACACACTGGTCCACACACTGCACATGTTCAACAGGCAGTGGGCTAGCCAGTGTCTAACTAACGTCCAGACAGCATAGAGGTTTGGCCCAGATATTGATTACCAATAACATAATCAATAGGTCTGTGTTGGATGACATCGCTAGCTAATGCTCACCCGACGCCGTTCCTACAGTTACACGCCACAGGATTATAAGTTCCTGATCAATACCAGACAAACTGTAGTCACAGTTGGTAGGCTACTGCGTGGAATATAAATGTTAAGCAAGCATTCAATGAGTTGGTAGTGAGCACGGCAGATCAATACTCAGTTCAAGTCAGTTTGATTTGTGGCAGAGACGCGTCTGTTTAATCTGATCTGGTCTCTTCCAGCGTCATCATAGCTGACATGACTAATGACTGCGGAGAGGATGTAGGGAGGGGGGGGTGGCGGTGAGCGGGGAGGTAAAGAGAGAGAGGAAAGAGGATGATGAAGAGGAAACAAGGAGAGGGAGAAAGAGGGCTGGAATAGAGAAGAGGAGGAGGGACAGAGAACGAGGAGGAAGGAGACAATTGAGAGAGGGGGGGCAGTGTAAGAGAGAGAGCGAGAACAAAAGAATGAAAGACAGAGAGAGAAACAATGTACAGAGAACAATATAGGGAGAGTTTCCCCCCTAAAAAAAAGAAAGTAAAAGAGAGTGAGAGATAAAAAGAGATAGAGAAAGAGAGGCAGCGAGAGGGAGAGGGAGAGAGAGGGACGCTGCTAGCTAATGCAGTCAGACAGAGCAATGTGTACGCCTCTTTGTCTGCTGGTCAGTTAGATAGCCTTGCTCCGCTCGCCCTGGCCTCCCTACTAGGTGGTCATTAGATGGTGTCACATCGGGTTCCTATCAAGCCTGTTCTACACACCACAGAATGAATGGAGCCTCCACGGGCTGGCTGTGGCCCCCGGTCAGAGTGGCCAGCTGCGGGCTGAGGCTACCCAGGGTGACAGCTCACTGTTTGGGGTAGAGAGGGAAACTTGAGGGGGGGGGGGGGTGTCCAGGAGCTTCCAGAGGTTCCCAGGCTCAGACCCTGGGGATGGGGCAGCTGTGAGGGGCTGAGGGGGGTTTTTGGCGGTGAGGTGAAGGAACATTTTTGAAGGGGGGCGGGTGGTGGGGGCAGAGGGGGGCTGTCACCACCCATCATGTCTCATGGCAGAGCTGAAGGCCTGGGCTTCTGTTAAGTGCTTCTCAGAAACTTGTCTTCTCCTTTATTTATGTTTGTTCACTTTCAACTCCACCTCCTCCTGCTCTTCCATCCTCCTGCACCTCCTCCTGCTCTTCCATCCTCCTCCTCCTCCACCTCCTCCTGCTCTTCCATCCTCCTCCACCTCCTCCTGCTCTTCCATCCTCCTCCTCCACCTCCTCCTGCTCTTCCATCCTCCTCCTCCACCTCCTCCTGCTCTTCCAGCCTCCTCCTCCACCTCCTCCTGCTCTTCCAGCCTCCTCCTCCACCTCCTCCTGCTCTTCCAGCCTCCTCCTCCACCTCTTGCTGCTCTTCCATCCTCCTCCTCCTCCACCTCCTCCTGCTCTTCCATCCTCCTCCTCCACCTCCTCCTGCTCCCCTTTCTTCCACTCTTCACCTAGTCATCCTCCTCCTACCACTCCAATCCTTACATTAAATCCTCCTTCTCCTTCACTTCCTCTTCCTCCTTTCCTTCTGCAAAATCACCTGATCTGTGAGACCGTCGGTTCCTCGCTCCTGAATGTTTGATCATGGTGGTCCAAATGCTCATTCTTTCCACACCTCAACGACCCAGTCCATTCACACCTGCCGTTCTCACAACCAACACTGTCAGACCCATGTGTGAGACCACAGAGACAGAGAGAGAGACATTGACAGGTCAGAGACAGAGAGACAGAGAGAGACTGGAAATAAACATCTTAAGTAAAGACTTCCCCCTCCATCCTCTCTCATCCTTTAATCTACTGTAACTTCAGACTGGAGGTATGAGAGACCATTAATACCCAAACATAGTATAAACACAAAGATTAGACAGGCCAGAGTGGTTTATATACACAACACTGCAGACAGACAGGTCAGAGTAGTGTGTATACATTATCTTGCAAACACACAGGTCAGCGAGGTGTACATTAACACCACAGGTCATGCATTAGTCAGGATCCACTATGTCACTCCAAAGTCTTAGTGATAGCTTTGATCTTATACATAACCTCTTTACCGACAGATTTCACACACACACACACACACGTTTAATCACACACACATTTAATAAAACACACACACACACATCATCTCTGAGTGGTACTAGAAATCTCCCTCCCTCCAGACAGTGGGGTCCCACAGGAATCCCTCCACACCATCTATCAGGACCCCACACAGTACAGTGGGGACAACCCCCATAGAGCAGAGAGGTGGATATTGGAAAAAGAGAGCTGGTTAGAGAGACAACCAGAGAAAGAGATTGACAGTGAGAAAACAAGAGAGAGAGAGAGGGAGTGAGAGCGAGCGAGAGAGAGAGAGAGAGAGAGAGAGAGAGAGAGAGAGAGAGAGAGAGAGAGAGAGAGAGAGACAGAGAGAGAGACAGAGAGAGAGAGAGAGAGAAATAGGGGGATAGGGATAGGGAGAGAGAGAGAGATGGTTACAGAGACAAAGAGAGAGAGGAGGCAAGAAGCAAAAACACACAAAGAAACAAGGATAGTGTCGAGGTAGATTCAGACAAAGACACAAAGGCAGTGCGTGAGTGTGGAGACAAAGGAGAGAGTGTTCAGGAGCCTGCAGTCTCCTCGGGTACCTATGGATTCCAGAGGAGGGGGGAGTCTGCTGGACCACCACCCACCCATGCCCCCCCCCCCCCTCCCCCCAATACACACACAGGCAAGACCTGCAAAGCAGTTGCTGTAGAGAGTGCAAAATTCCCAATGATATCATCCATATCATTACAACATGCATCCTATATTGACTGCACTTTACCAAGGACAAAGAGAGAGGAGAGAGGGAAAGAGGAAAGAGAGTGGGAAAGAGAGGGAGGGAGGGAGGTGACAGAGAGTACAAAGACAAAGAGAGGAAGACACATATCAGAAATTAATTATCAAGTGCCCCTCCCCCATTGGATATGATTGTCTATGTTGGCTCTGTGGGCATAGGAATGATGTGCACCTAGACAGCAGAAACACATATTAGATAACACTCCCACCCCCTCCCTCCACCCCGCTCGCTCTCCCTCCACCCTGCCCCCTACATCCCCCTCTCCTAGCACCATCCAGCAGACACAATAGAAACACACTTCTACAGTAGATGTCAACCCCCACCCCATTTTGGTTGTCATTAGCATAACAGCACACGGGTGGCAAAGGGGCTGTGACTATTAACATATTCCCCCCCCCCCACCACCTAATTGGCCAGTTTCAACATGTGACCGTTCCGTGGCAAATAACATTTAGAGCAGGTGAATCTTATTTAAAGCTGGATTATAGGAATGTATGGAAATGATTTCTGCTCCCCTCAGCCCAGAGGAATTGATGTGAGACAGTTTTGACACATGTCCTTGATATTTGAGCTCCTGCTCTTAACTGAACACCAGGACAGAGAGGCTTCTCATTTCAGACAGGCAGAGTCAGGGGCATCCCTGGAGCTGTGAGAGGGGCCCTCTTGACAGCGACCACCCCAATGAACACACACGGCTCCCTCCGAAAGCTTGGAACTGCAGGAATTTACCATGACAACAGAAATAACCTCCCTCAGGTGGGCCCTAATAAAGAGAGAGAGACACACACACACCCTCAGGACCTTAGCAGTGAACCCCTTTGACATTAACCTTCCAGTAACCTATGTAATGGTTCAAGGAAAACGTGCGTTCTACTTGAGGCTCCCTTTTCTTCAACGTCCTAATGTTTCCAACCGTTCCCCTGATCCTAACCCCAACCCCGGGACCACTCCACGGTTTGTGTCCAAGTCCCACCACAGCGGTCCTTCAGGACTTGTGCCAGTGCATTGCTTTTACCTCTTAATGTACAGCCTTTTGCTTGATAACCAAACCCCAGCCCCAACCCACCCCAACCTCAACCAGTTTCGTACAGTGAGGCCTGTCCCAGTCTTCCACATCAGCCTCTTTCCTCCAGAACAACCTTTTAGACCAAGTGTCAAAACTGGGGTTTGTTATCCTGCCATCCTGGACAACACGTGTGGAGTTGAGTTGTATGTTTATGTATGAGTGACTCCTTTAGGTTCCTAGAACCCTTGTTTCCCAGGGGCATCATTAGGGGGCGATCCACTTCCTGTTGCATGAACAAGTGGTCCCTGAAGCAAAGCTACATGGGGGCCTCTTCCAGGGCTGTTTACACCACGGGAAATACCTTTGTTGTCCGTCCAAGCGATCCGTCACAATGCTGCCACTGTAAACACATCAGAGGATCAGAGAAGCTGAGCGCCGTGCCAGACCCGACGCCAGCACAGGTCTGTGCCTCATCACAGAATACAGTCAGTGAGCGCTTAGCTAGCGCCCTGGAGCTACGCCAGAGACAGTGGTAGAGAATGGCTTTTACCGTGTGCGTGTGTGTACACACAGTATACATATACACTATATATAAATACATGTGTGAGTGCTTCTGTGAGAGTGTGTTTGCCTGTTGTATGTGTATACCTATGTGTGAGGGTATGTGCGGGTGTCATTTTTCAACCTGTGGAAACGTCTGTTTACTTGTGTATGCTTGCGTATCTCTAGATTCCATCCCTGTGTTACTGTTGGGGCTGGATATCTTTGGTAGCACATTCCTTTGGTGGGATCCGGATCAAAGACGGAGGCATGTCTGTGAACTCACACGACCCCCACCGGCAGGTAAAAAACATGCATTCTGGGTAGGCCGTCAGGTATTTCCGGAGCTCTGCCGGTAACTCACCTTGGGCCTATTTACAGTGAACCCACAGATCAGCTTTCAGTGAAAACTGTGTGTGTGTGTGTACTATACCATATGTATGTACATGTGTGTCAAGCCAACATGTGTTTCTGATGAGTCAATATAGATCTGCATTTCAAATATAACTAATGGGAAGCAGAGAGCAAGGGATGAAAAGAAAGAAAGAAAGAAAGAAAGAAAGAAAGAAAGAAAAGAAAGAAAGAAAAGAAAGAGGGATGGAGAGAAATGAGAGAAGTGGGAGGTGGGGAGGAGAGGAAGGAGGGGTGCACATTCCTGAGGCCTGATGTCGGAGAGATGTGAAATTAAAAATATCCCAGACTGATGGAAGGGGTCCGGGTTGCAACCACACACACACAGACACACACACACCAACCGGGGGGTCTCTGTCGTCCCGCCAACCATTCACTCACAGCCAATGACTGCTCCTGTGATGTGTTCCCCACCACACCGCACCCCACCACCCCTACCTCACCCTGCCGCACCCATCCTCACCGCCACTCCTCCAGCCCTCCAGTCCTCCAGCCCTCCACTCCTCCAGCCCTCCACTCCTCCAGCCCTCCCCTCCTGCTGCCTGCCTGCCTGCCTCCCGTTTGCTGTGGAGCTGTCAGAGCGCAGAGATCAAACCCCAATCAAACGCACCCCGTCACAGCGACCAGGTGATGATTAATGGCCCGTGTTCTCTTCACCCAGAGAAGAAAGGAGCAGAACAGGGGGATGGACAGATGGAAGACATCAGCTGCCTCAGAGTACAGTAGCAAGTAGGATCATTCCCTCTCCTCTCCTCCTCTCCTCCTCTCCTCCTCTCCTCCTCTCCTCCTCTCCTATTCTCGACCCTCCTCCTCCCTTTTCCCTATCTCTCATCTCCTGTCATATCTTTTCCTTTCCCCTCCCATCCACTCCTCTTCCCTGCCCTCCTCACCTCCCCTCTCCTCTGCAGTAGTCCTGTGTATCTGGGCTGTTGACCTTGATCTGGGACACAGGATTTGTTTAGCTCTGCTTCGTTTAGAGTAGAGGGATGTCTGTCTATTTTCTTAGGCTCTGCGAAAATTAACAGTGGATACAAGGGTTGTTATTCATGTGTGGCCCTCACACGCTCAAGCGCGCGAACACACACACACACACGTACAACACACTCTCTGTACTCTCAAGCACTAAGGGGGAAAGACACAGAAACACACACAAAATGTGTTCTCTCAGACGCACACACCGACGCTCACCAGTGCCAGTGGCGTCCAACAGAGTTCTGCGGTGGAAACCAAACACAGGAGTGTTTTGACTGCATTTGATCCATGGATCCGGGTGGCGAGTTGCCAAGTTGGGATTGATGACTTTCACCCACAGGAGAACATTTACTGGAAAAACATCCTCACAGGAATTCTAACATTTTTATATTGGACCTGGACATAGGGTCACAGTCATGGCTGTACTGGGTCCAAGTGGTCCCTCAGTGATGATGAAGAGAATACATCTATATACAGTGCCCTCCAAAAGTATTGGAACAGTGAGGCCAATTCCTTTATTTTTGCTGTAGACTGAAAACATTTGGGCTTGACATCAAATAATGAACGTGAGACCAGAGATCAACGTTTCAGCTTTTATTTCCAGGTATTTACATCAGGATCTGATGCACAACTAAGAAAATATCACATTTTGTTTGAATCCACCCATTTGTCATGTGATCAAAAGTATTGGAACAGATATACTTAAAACATATTTAAGTGAATAAGACTTAATATTTAGTTGCAAATCCTTTGCTTTCAATAACTGCAGCAAGTCTGTGACCCATTGACGTCACCAAACTTTTGCATTCTTCCTTTTTGATGCTTTCCCAGGCTTTCACTGCAGCCTCTTTCAGTTGTTGTTTGTTTTGTGGGGTTCCTCCCTTCAGTCTCCTCTTAAGCAGGTAAAATGCATGCTCTATAGGGTTTAAGTCTGGAGATTGACTTGGCCAGTCTAATACCTTCCATTTCTTGCCCCTGATGAACTCCTTTGTTGTTTTGGCAGTGTGTTTTGGGTCGTTATCTTGCTGCATGATGAAGGCTCTGCCAATCAGTTTGGTTGCATCTTTCCTTAAATTGGCAGACAAAATGTTTCTGTAGACTTCCGAGTTCATTTTGCTGCTGCCATCATGTGTTACATCCTCAATGAAGATTAATGAGCCCGTCCTAGAAGAAGCCATGCAAGCCCAAGCCATGACATTACCTCCACCGTGTTTCACAGATGAGCTTGTGTGTTTGGGATCATGAGCAGTTCCTTTCTTTCTCCAAACTTTAGCCTTTCCATCACTTTGGTAAAAGTTAATCTTTGTCTCATCAGTCCATAAAACTTTGTCCCAGAATTTTTGAGGTTCATCTCTGTACTTTTTGTCAAATTCCAGCCTGGCCTTCCTATTCTTCTTGCTAATGAGTGGTTTGCATCTTCTGGTGTAGCCCTTGTACTTTTGTTCATGAAGTCTTCTGCGAACAGTAGATAGTGATACCTTCACTCCTGCCATCTGGAGGTTGTTGCTGATCTCACTAACAGTTGTTTTAGGGTCTTTCTTTACAGCTCTCACAATGTTTCTGTCATCAACTGCTGATGTTTTCCTTGGTTTACCTGTTCGACGTCTGTTACTTAGTACACCAGTAGTTTTCTTCTTCTTCAGGACATTCCAAATGGTTGTACTGGCTATGGCCAATGTTTCTGCAATGGCTCTGATTGATTTTCCATCTTCTCTAAGACTCACAATTGCTTGTTTTTCACCCAAAGACAGCGCTCCGGTTTTCATGTTGTTTTCACCTCTGAATACAGTCTGCATAGACAAAACCTATCTTACCCAATCTGAACCTGAGTGTAGACATTCAGTGGTATTTATTGATTGAATAATGTATGTAATAGGACACACCTGGGCAACAAAACACACCTGTCAGTCATATGTTCCAATACTTTTGCTCACGTGACAAATGGGTGGGTTAGAACAAAAAGGTGATATTTTCTCATTTGTGCATCAGATCCTGATGTAAATACCTGGAAATAAAAGCTGAAACGTTGATCTCTGGTTTCACATTCATCGTTTGATGTCAAGCCCAAATGTTTTCAGTCTACAGCAAAAATAAAGGAATTGGCCTCACTGTTCCAATACTTTTGGAGGGCACTGTACCTCTTTCTCTCACACACACACACACACACACGCACAGATCAAAAAGCAAGCACTCCTGTCACACATGTTTGGTAGCACAAGAAGAAGGCTCAAACTATACACACATAACACATATACACACACCATCTAAATGAGCAGGAGTGCAAGCTGTATTGGGTTTCCCCTGTGTGTCTGAGGTTGCTGTCATCCTGTGGTCCTCTTGTTGAGGTTATCCTCATAAACAGGAAGACAGACACACTTCCTGGCTGGATCAATACTGAGGAGAGAGACAGGGTGAGGGAGGGAGGGAGGGAGGGAGGGAATTTAAACCTAAGGGACAGAGATCAGAGAGAGAAAGGGTAGAGACATATTAAGGTTGAAAATACAAGGCGGAAGACAAACAGACAGAGAGGAAGAGAGAGAGAGGGGAGGGTTAGTGGAGGAGAGGGAGGAGTAAAGTAGGGACTCTCGGGATGGTAACTAAGGCGAGACGATCGATCTGGGACGTAGAGAGAGCTCACATTTCAGCTCCTCAGCAGAAGAGCAGTGAACAGTCTGGACAGGGTCACCTCCATCGTGTGTGTGTGTGTGTGTGTGTGTGTGTGTGCGTGTGTGTATGCACGTGTGTGTGTGGGGGGGAGAGAAAGAAAGAGAGAGATTATGAACAACTGCACATGTTCTCCTTTCATCCATTCGTCCATCCACTCCAATGAAGACAACTGATCCCCAACCACACAAAGATAAACACACACACATAAACACACACACACAACGGCCCAGTGACAGACGACCGAGCATGTGGCATCTGTGTGACCTTTGACCTGGAAGCCTCTCCCCTCTCTGACCCAGTGGAGGCTGACGGATGGTTCTGGGACACCAATGCCTCCAGCCTCTGGGTCGTCTTTGTGTGACCGGCCAATCAGATGGGAATAGGTCATACGAAGGTCAGATAAGGGACAGATGATCTCTGACCCCCAGTGTGAGGGTGAAGGAGCTGTGGTATGTTGGGGATCTGGGGGGTGAAGAGTAATGCAGAATGGTGCTAAGAAGACAATAGTGATGAACATTTAAAAATGGAAGGACCAAACGCAGGTTATAACTCTAGGAATTAGACCAAGCCCTTCTGCATGGAATCTATGAGATTATGGACACTATTCAATTATTTTCTGTGCCAAGCCTCAAAAGAAAGGAAATGTAAATGGCCATCACAACCCTAACTCTACCGACGCGTGAACAAGGTTTATTTCAGTAGCCGTTATATCTGCTACAGCACTGTAGGTCTTTTGTACATGCATCACATGTCATAGGTCAAACATCACAACACCCCTTGTTTGTCGGTAGAGTCAGGGTTCATTGACTTCCTCACACACACACACACACACAAACACACGAGCAAAGATACACACACAAACACATGAACATGCACACAAACATTCACACACAACCACATACTAACCACCCCCTGGGCCAGAAACACTGCCTTTCACACATAAACAGTT
Organism: Hypomesus transpacificus; assembly: GCF_021917145.1. NCBI lineage: Eukaryota > Metazoa > Chordata > Actinopteri > Osmeriformes > Osmeridae > Hypomesus > Hypomesus transpacificus. The sequence goes on along the minus strand of NC_061065.1, from coordinate 10,892,774 downwards.
AGGGGGTTTTCAGACTATTATTGGATGGCATCAGATACAAGTGCCAGGGGACCTCGTGAGCGCCACGGAAACTGACAGCACGTGGTGTCAAGGCTCTGTCCCCACGTGCTTCTAGAACAGACGGTGTCATGCCTCAGTCATCCGGATACCATGAGTCAAGGCCTGTCAATGACGAACGGACACAAGCTCTCAGCTCTCTTACTCCCGCCTTCTGTATCCCTCTCTCTTCTGTCTCCCTCGCCCCCTCCCTGGCTCTCTCATTCATTCCCTCCCTCCCTCGCTCCACTAAATTGAGTCTCCTCTCTCTCTCTCGCTCTATTTCACATACTCTAAGTGTCTGATAATAACTGGCTCATTGTCATTTTAAAAAGGCTGAAATAAGTGAGGGTATATTTAGAAAGAAATATTTAAAAGAGAATGGGGGACAAACAATAAGTCTAAAATAAGCTCAGATAGACTATTGAAGGGGCTTATTCTTAGTTACAGTTCAATTCAGTACCACCCAAGATCCAGTCAAATCTCTAAACCACTGAGGTCAGGTTCAGTGGTTTGAGGTCAGACGTTAGACTCTAGGGACAGACCTAGAGCAGTCCTCCACACAGATCACTGGTCTGAGGTCAGATGTTAGACTTTAGGGACATTTACATGTATTCATTTAGCAGACGCTTTTATCCAAAGCGACTTCCAAGAGAGAGCTTTGCAAAAGTGCATAGGTCACTGATCATAACAACGAGATCCTAAACACACATTGCGGGTAGCCAAAACATGAAGCATACATTGTGAATAAAACAAATAAGTGCCAAAGGGAAGAATCATAAGAGCATGTACTAGGGACAGACTTGGACACTCCATACACAGAAGACTGGTACCAAGTGAGCGAACATTCACACACAAACCAATCCCACTCTCAGATTCAAATTGAGTGAAAGTGTCTAATTTGCATGACATTATTTTATCTCACTCTGACACACCCACACACTGACACAATCATGCACACACACACTCACGCACACACACACACACAAGCAATCCCCTGGTTCCAGTCTGATGCCAGACTGACAAGGTAAACTAATCAGTATTCTTTGTCCATAGACCTGGATGTCCCCCATAATACTGGTTCCACATCATACACATCATTACCCTTTACATTATCTTGTTACACAAAGAATGGCTTTGTCGCGTTTCTGTCCTGTCCCTGGTCCATGCTCTTCTTCTGTCTCCTCTTTCTGTCTTGATCTCATGTTTTCTCTCCTTCTCAGACTCCCCCACCCACACACTCATCTCTTTTTCTTTCCCTCTCCTTCTTTCTGCTTCAATGTCCCTCCCTCCCTCCATCGCTCCCTCCCTCCGTCCCTCCCTCTGACCATCTGGATGGACAAATGGACTGAGGTCTCTAAGGTTCTGGCAGAGCTGGCCTCTAGTAACCCTGTCCATATCTGAAGCTTTTAGCTGAAACCAGAGACACTCTGGATGGGGAAACAGTTTGTTGGGGGGTCGTGGTATGGAAGGTGTGTGTGTGCTTGCTTGAACACAATGTGTTCAAAGAGAAAGGAGCACAAGCAGGCTGAGATCCAGGCCTCTGGTCCATGTAGCTATGATTGGTCAGCCCCTCCTGTGCTAGGCTAACCATTCTGTGCTAGGCTAACCATCCTGTACTTAACTAACCATTCTGTTCTAGGCTAACCATCCTGTGCTAAACTAGTCCTCCTGTGCTAGGCTAACCATTCTGTTTTAGGCTAACCATCTTGTGCTAGACTAGCCCTTCTGTGCTCAACTAACCCCACTGTTCTAGGCTAAAAACACCCTGTTCTAAGATAACTATCCTGGGTTAAGATAATCCTCCAGTTCTAGGTCAGCCTTCCTGTCATAGACTAGGACAGACAGGAGCTGGTTTCTGGTATGTAGAGCTAAGAATACGCTTACTGTACTATTCCCACCACTGCAACACTTGCTGGCTTGGCACCCGCACATACACACACAGGCCCATACCCTCTGATATGCACATACACACTCTTTTTGGCACTGTATGTACAGTAACCTGAGACAGCCACCACAGAAACCAAAGCAATCAAGAATCAAAGCAACTTCTGTGTGTGTACAGTATACATATATATATGTGTGTGTGTGAGTGTGTATGGAGCACAGTAAGTGTGTCTGTGTGTGTTGGGTGGGCAGATTAAGTGAGCTGAAGATAAATGAAAGCAGAAGAGGTGGTGGAAACCACTTTTCCTCAAATTGAGGAGCGTGTCCCTGAAGCAGCCTGATCCACAAAGGAGGGAGGACTTCTCTTTCAGGAGAAGGACATCAGTCTCCTTCTCTCATCCCTTCGTTTCTCTCACCCCCTTGTTTCCCGCCTTCTTGCCCCACTTGAGTGCATCTGAAGTCCATTCTCTACCGTGCTCCTCTCCTCTTCTCCCCCCCCCCCCTCCACTCTCTTTTCTTCCCTTCTCCTCCTCGCCCCAGCAAAGTCAAATATAACAACGTACTCTCTGACATGATAAAACCGGCTTTGTCCTCTCACAATTGTGCCCAGATGCCGTTTAAGAGGAAGGGACAGGAGAGGAGACAACAACAAGGATAGAGGAGAAGAGGAGAGTGTGTAAAGGAAAACAGTGGAGACGAGAGAGGAGGATGAGAGAAGGAGAGATGAAAGATGTGTTTGTTTAATACCACAGCCTGACACGCTCCTCTTATCTCCTGCCCAGCCAAACCACATGCCCCCAGGACAAGTAGACGCTGTGTGTGTGGGGTTGTGCGTGCATGTGTGCGGCTGTGTGTGTGTGTGTGTATGTGTGTGTAAGGAGAATCAGAGGACATGCACCAGATCAGCTAAGATGAAAGACATCCAAAGCAAAGTCAGAAACGAGGGATGAAGAACAAAAAAACAAACAAAAAAAAAGGAGCAAAAGATTGTGAAGGAGGGATGGAGAGGGGGAGCAGATAGACAGATGGGGAGGATCACTGGACCAGACGGGGGTTCGGCTTTGACCCGGTTCCTCCCCATCCCCCGCGGCCCACCAGTCTCCCTCTGACCACACACACCGTCGGAGCGCCACAGAGAAGCTGGCACGCCAGAGACGCCATCGCCACACGACACACCGCCACTGTCCACACTGTTCAGACACGCCAGCGGGCGTCAGCGCGGGTCAGCGAGTCTGACTCCTCTGGACAGACAGGAGGAGAGAGAGAAAAGTGACCACATTTCTCTTGGAAAACTGGAGGGAAACCTAAAGTATCCAACATGATTGGTGCCACACATTACACAGCAGGGGATACAGCGTTTTGTTAGCTTTGGTTACTTAAGCGTTGTGGTTACGTTCCTAATTGTTGTTTAGTTAGAGTTAGTGTTTCCTTGTTTTTGTGTTTGTGTTGCCTTTATGTTGCGTGTGTCTCTGTTTGTGTGTGTGATTTTCAGGTGATTGTATGTTACGTGTGTGTGAATGTCATGTATTTTTGTATGTTACATGTGAGTGAGTGCATGTGGTGAGTGTGTGTGTGGTGTGTGTGTGAGTGCGTGTGTGTGTGTGAGTGTGTGTGTGGTGTGTGTGTGAGTGCGTGTGTGTATATCTCCACATGCTCACCTCAGGCTGAACCTCATGTCCGACCCCAGTGTTTATTGACTGGAAGCTGATATCTTTAAAGCTCCATTCATGCCGTATTACAGGAGGAAAATCCAACAGCCTTGCATCACCCTCACCTCAACCTCTCCACCCCTCGCTCCAGGCCCTTGGGGATTGGACATGTCGGACGCCTGTCTCTCACTGGAGCCCCGTTCACAGGCATCATTGTATTCTAGAAGGTTCCCTAGCCCAGTGTGGTCTCCCAGGCCTCCCTACCAGTCAGCTCTAGAAACCTGGAGGCCACCTGACCCTTCTGGTCCACCCAGTGAGAGCTTTATTTATACGCTCCTTGACGGGGGAAGGAACTCACACTGGTGGAGACTCTATCTGATCTATGCGTGACTTTACATAGTAGCCTTGGTCTTAAACTTAATCCCTGGAAACTAAACTGTTACTATCAGCAAAACCAGCAGATTGAGAAAGGGGGGAGCTAAGACTTAAAGATGGAGGTAGACAAAGAAAGTGTATACATGTACGTGTGTGTGAAACCTTCAGCAGAGCTTTATATCTGACCAGCCGTCAGCAGCTTATGATGAGCAACAGGATTTACAGTATGCCCCTGAAGTACATTTCCTCCCTACTCACACACACACACACACTCACACACTCCTTCTGCGGAGGTGCACTCTTTATCACTGTGACATTTCCATTTAACATGCAGCCCAAACGCACTTAGCCACACATCCCTGCTTCCTGTGCCCCATAGTGAGCCATAATACCCCCACTTAACATTCAGGAGAGGGGGAGGGGGCGGAAATCATCCTCCCACCCTGCCCCCCACACATGCACACCACACACCCCATGCCCATCACATTGCTCCCCTCAGAATTGACAACATGGAGAAAGAAGAAGTTGGAGGAATGGTTGATGTCAGGAAACATCTCTGTGCTCTGAGTCTTAGAGATGGACGGAGAGAAAGCTGGAGTGAGACAGAGAGAGTGAAATCCATGTCTATAGTAAACTATACTAGAAATATAGAAAGCACTGCTGATTTTCTCAAAATAGTGAATGATACCAAGCTTCTGATTGGCCTACAGCAGGAAGGACACATCCACTTGCAATAAATCACAAGTGTAAAAACTGGATATTTAACCTTTTAATCCTATAGTCTTTCACATTCTGAAATATATCATCAATATATATCTCTGTCTCTCTCTCTGTCTCTCTCTCTCACACCCACACCCACACATTGGCAGGCAATAATAATAATAAAGTTGTAATACAGCGGCCTATAGTTCTGAGTGGGTCTCGTTGGCCTAGTGTCTGTGTATGCAAGTTGTCAGTTCATGGTGTCTGATGTCTCTCACCCACTCCTCATCTGACAACTAAAAATAAAACCAGAGGAGCCCCGCAGTAGTGGTTGCGGGAGCTTTCTGCTGCGGTAATCTGAAACACATGTCAAACGGATGACTTTTCCCCGGTCTTTCATTAGCTACCGGCGGATTCTGACCTCGGGCAAGGGGGCTACCACCATCTCAGTGTCGGGCCCTGTGTCGGGCCTCCCGCCGCTCTCCTCACCGTAGGACACACGGCCCCCGAGTTTTACACGGTGATTAATCACACACCAGCGGACATGCTGTGCCGAACACGGCCAATCAGTTTACCTCTAATAGAGCAGGGAGCCGCCACCGAGCCGGTTGACACAGAGGAGACTTTGTGCGGGGAAACACAGGTTATTGTCCGCCGTGACGCCTGCAAAGGGTTGCAGACATGAAAGTGGACATTGTGCTCTTGTTTTGATAACCCCGTCATGCAAAGCTATGAATTTCCTCTACAGGAGAAAAGTTCCCCCGTTTCTTTTTCTTTTTTTCGTACCGCTGGGCCTAGCCTAGGATATATGTCTCTGGGAAACAGCTGGACGCAACGTTCTGTAGCAGGCCACTTACAGCGACCACTTACAGTTCAGGCCGACTCACTCAATGGTCTTTCATCGCCCCCTACAGATCTATATGTGCTGAGGCTAAAAGGTCTACAGGCTTTTAATTAGCCCAGGTAGCCTTTGAGAATTCGTGTAGGCCAAACCTACAATTGTATTTCTTACCATGTCGGTCGCCAGTGGGAAATGCCAAGGTACTTTCTCTGTTAATGTATTGAACTAACATCTGAATGATGACAGTGCAAGCAAACTCCTGAAATAAATGATGTAGCATATTTTTAACCTAACGCGGAGCTTGCTAGCTTTATAGGTTTGACAGAATGTCTGTCTGCAGCAGCGATACCCTACCTGGCCAACAGCAAGCCACGACGAGCCACTACAGAAATGACCGGCCCCACAACACACGTGCTCGTGATGCAGGATCACATATATGGGGCACTTCTCCTATGACAGGTTTATTATTAAAACAACATTTCACTAACAACTGAAGAAGCCATCTGAGTTTTCCTACCCTGCACTTCATTCATGAAAAACCTACGCAAATGTTTTGTGGACCGACCGACCAACATAACAGAGCGAGTTATAGAGTTGCTGATTGCTGCTTAAAAAAAAGTAGGGCAATAATCCATAGCCTCGAGTACACTAATGTCACTCAGTGTAGCTATCAAGGCCAGTCCTGGGGAGAGACCCTAGCCCATCAACAGAGCTGTCAAACAGCTTATAGACCAGCGCAACGGGTTGCCAGGGCGACAAAGCCAACGGTGGGGATTCCCTCGAGGCTGGCAGACAGACAGGCGGGCATCGCCGGGGCAGCCAGTGTCTTGGCGAGCCGCCTCGCTGGCAGGCTCGTGGAAAAGGCGGTTGGCATCTGAACCAGTCTGCTTCTTTTTCTGGATGATTTGGCGAGAGAGAAGGAAGATCACACACGCTGACGCCCCCCTCCTCACCCCTACTGTGGAACGAACCAAGTGCTGGGGAGAGGAGAGGGCGGTGGGGATGATTGTGAATGTGCAGTTGTCTGCAGATGCTTTTATGTGAATACAGGGGTGGGGGGTTAATAAGCGTAATGTGACAGTGCTGGCGGCGTGCTGGGCTATGGAGCTGTTGTTGGTTTTAATTAATAACAGACGTTTGATGCCCACGTCGCTGTTGAGGGGGACTGGCCCAAATGACCCTTGATGGGCGCGCTGATGATTTCGAACTTTGAGCTTCATTCCAGAACCCACTGAGACCGCGGGAGATGCTCAGATTACTCCCAACATCTTTTGACAGTTGTAGTCCTGAGTCCTCATAAAATAAACCAGGTCATGAGGTTCAACCCTGGTAGTCCGATCATGTAACATATCATTAGGCTACTACTCAAATCCGACTGTTTTCTTGTTTTGCATTCCGATAAGGGTGTAAACGACTGATAAGAGTATTTAACGAACGAGAAGGTGCAATCACCGTGGTTCAAAATAAAAAAACTTTCAACCTTTCTGAAATGTGTGTTGTAGTAGGCCTACTATTTACAATTAGTCTAGACGTGACAGATAAATATTGTTCAGATTTAAACAAGAACTAGGCTACTGAACACAATGGCCATTCTTTAAGTATCTGAACCAGACATCGACCGAAATAGAACATATTATATAACAGTGCCATAACAGGTAGGTCGACTATTAAAGCTGTGTGCTGGAAAAACTTTGAAAATCAATAGTTGGGGTAGCGGTGTCTGAGTTTTGATTGTCTTTACTGTACCTCACAATATCAAACCTTTGTTTCTAATACTCTTTTTGGTGATTCTTTGGGTAGTGTGACACATTGGCGTAACTGTGAAATACATGGGAGACCTGTGGAGCACAAGCAACGAGGAAGCACAGGAATATTCAGACAAAATATTAAGCTATTTTAGAAATAAATTAAATATCCTGCTTTTTATTGGATTGGATTATTAGTTCCATTGAAAGCGTCCTCCTTACTTGTGTGATAGGAGCGTGCCACCTGGTGGACACAGTGGTGACCGGCAGCCTCACTGGAAAAATCCCCTCGCACAACTTGCTTATTCATCCATTCAAAACACAATTTGTAGAGAAATTGGTTTATGAAGTATAAACGCTCCCATTCACAAACAGAATTCCACAGGGTCTTCGAATGACCCTAAAACCATGAAACTGTGGTGTTGACATCACCATGAAAACAAGAGGAACACAACGTTGCACACCAACAGCACACTGCAGATAACCAGCACACAGTTGTTGGACACCTTACAGCAAATATCATTTTAATGGTCCCAGGTATTCTGAACAACTACGTGTACACTCATGTAAAAGAAAAAATAAGATATGACAAAATTGATCACATCTAGAATTCCACTCAATCTTTAATCAAGACGGGATAACAAATTCTTTTCCAAAAAATCTGCAGTTTCAAAGGGCAAAAAGGGGTGAAACTAGGTCAGCTACTGAGGTCTTTAAAAACCTGTTCAAGTGCGACTGAAAACGTCCTGAACATTTAAAGGCAGGTCTCTTTTGTTGTCGTTTACAAAAACAGAGTGTGAGTGAGTGAGAAAAAAAAGAGAATCAAAAAGAGAAAGAAAAATAACTGCTGGCTTTTTTTTTTTTTTATCTCTCGAGAGGAAGAAAGTCCGCTGAGCGACAACGACAACACCGATGACATCATCAAACGACACCGACGGCAGGTCCCGCAATGCGCTGTCTTCTGCCTGGTCTTAGAAACTAACGTTAAAAAACAACATAAAAACAACTGAAAGAAGAGGGAGAAGAATCTAGCAGAGAGAGAGAACGAAACAGGACAGGGCTGCTGGGGGTGGGAGGGGGGGGGTCAGTAAAGAGGGCAGGGGTGTGAGTGGTGGTTCTGGGTCTGGATTGGCCGGCCCCGTTTGGGGTCGCTGCAATGACCTTCCCTGAGTAGGGGGCGGGGCAGTGGGTCATGGTACGAGCACGCAAGCTCTTTGGGGTTTCAGTCTCTGTGTGTGTGTGTGTGTGTTTGTGTGTGTGCGTGGTCTTTTACCCAGTTCTTAGCTTTGTTGAATTATAAGTCTCCAAATCAAGTCTTGTTATAGTCTGACGGTGAAACTCCTCATCTTCTCCTCTCCTTCCTGTCTCTCTCTTCCCTTCATTCATTGGGTGGTTCCCGGTTCCGCCTCCCGATTGGCACTTGCATTATGGGATAGTCCAAGGAGGCTTGTTTCTAAACAACAGTCTGCTCCTCATTGCATCCTCGCGCCACCCCTCCCTAAACCCAGAGGGAGGGGTGGTGGAAATCATTCATTAGTTTACAAGTTAGTTCATTCCTGTGTTGAGTCTGTGGGCGGGTGAACGAGTCTGGCGACCAAGGGACACCAGAGAGACAGAGAGAGAGGGGGGGGGGGGAGGGGGGAGGGAGGAACACTAATGTTCTCTCTAAGAGCTCAGCCTAGACTTCTTGGACAGGGGTGGAGTCTCTCCTTTACTGTCTGCGTCCTCTTCCTCCTCCTCGTCATCGTCAGGGTAGTCCACCAACCCCACCTGACAGGAAACAGAGACAGGAGAGAGGAATCAATACTTGTTTATTTTAGACACAGACACTTCTAACTTGTTTCCTTACCTCCTCTTCTCAAGGATGCTAGTCTGTTTCTAGTCAAACACGACAGTGTTCATAAAGCATCCCCCCCCCCCCCCCCCTCAGATGTACAACAATATGGCATTGCCGTAGTAACACCCACCTTCATGGTGACGGGCGGGTTGGGCGGGGAGTTCCTGGCTCCGGAGCCGGGGGACCCTGGTGACCCCGGCGAGCCAGGATGCAGTGCAGCAGAGGAGGGTGGGCTGGACAGGCTGGTCTTGGTGGATCCAGAGAAGGAAAGCTTTAAGCTAGGGCTCTGGCGACCCGAAAGACTAGACTTCCCCAGAACCTCCTTGTCATCAGATTCCTTCACTGAGAGAGAGAGAAGAGGAGGCAGGGGTTGTTACAACACAGTCACACTGCTCAGTCCAGACTGAAACTGTACAATAATACAATGTCCAATATTCTTTTGGTTCTGTGATCATTTTAGGTTTAAAACCTAAACATGGGGGCAACTAAAAGCTTTGTTCACATAAAATATTTCCAACTATCACACCAGTCTCCTATCAGTCTCTTCTGTACCATCCCTTTCTCCACTGCCAGGTCCAGTACATACGTTTCTTTCTCTCCATGAACTTGCTGATGGGGTCCATGAGGTCTTCCTCGCTCTTCATCGTGTCCGAGGGCGGCACCACGGCCTCGCCATCCTCCAGGTCCTCCTCGTCAGTGTTGAACCACATCTCCTCCTCGTCCTCCAGCGTCCGCGCGTCACGCCGGAACCGGTGATTCCTCAGGATGGAACGCATGCTGGGGGGAGGAGCCACAGAGAAACACTGGGTACTTTAGCCAACGGGACTCATAGAAGACTACTAAACAGGGAATGTTAGCCAATGATGGTCTTTCCTCTCCCTCTTTCCCACCCTCCTCCCTCCGTCTCACCTGTCCAGTTTGGGGTTGTCCTGTCCCTCCCTCCCTCTCTCTCCCACCCCTCCTCCTTCCTCCCTCCACCCTCCCTCTCACCTGTCCAGTTTGGGGTTGTCCTGCCTCTCTCTCTGCTGCTCGTAGCGCAGCTTGAGCCCCTTGAAGGTCTGGACGTAGTTCACATCCTCCAGGAGCTTCCAGTAGTTCTCTACTATGTGAGCTGTTAAGGACTTCACATCCTCCTGGGAGAAACGGGAGACAGAGAGGGATGGAGGAAAGGAGGACAGGAGAGAGCGGGAGGACGGCAGGGGAGAGATAAAGAGGGAGAGGATGGAGGAGAGGGGGAGGGAGGGAAAGGATGGGGAGGGAGGCAACAGTACCAGTCTTGTTTAGTACAAAGCACCTACATAATAGGTATAGTACTCCTGTCTGTACCATGTGGTTGTTTCCTACAGGGAACACCAATACACGAAGGTGGACATCATGTTGAGCTAAAGAGGAGGTTCCACAGACCCCACGAGGCTGTCGGCGAGGGCGGTACTCACCACACGGACATACTCAAACATCTCAATGATGGCGGAGTTCATGAGGTTGTAGCGAGAGCCGTTGTTGAGGAAGGCCTTGACCACGGGCTCAAACAGGAAGTTCCTCATGATGTAGCGGTTGTAGAACTCATCCTTCAGACCGATGATCCTCCGCATGAACCGCAGAGCGCCTGGGAGGGATGGAGGAGAGAGGGAGGGGGGGAGGGGGATGAGAGGGAGAAGTATGGAGAGATGGTGAAAGAGAGAGGGAGATGGAAGGATGAAGGAAGGGAGAACATACACTGTCGCCTATTTCTATGAAAAAAAAGATCAGTGTTTCCCACACATAGACTAATGTGTGGCGGTGCGCCACAGAATCAACACCGGCCGCCACACATTGCGTTTCGTAAAACATTTTTTTTTATCGCTATTTAGGTTAAAACACGCAGCGTATTCGTTCAGCTGCATTTCCTTTCCCCTGCTCTCCCTCCGTCTCTCTGTCACTCATGCGTCTTTCTCACATATGCACACAGTCACAACGTCAGCACACGTTAGCAACAATGCATACATATGCCGTTCTAGTAAGACCGACAGCTATATCAGCGAGCCTTCAGCATTAGTGCCGTAGCTAAAAGTCGAGGAAAGTTGAGGCTACCTTTCGCTAGGGTACCTTACTCACATTTACATTTAGTCATTTAGCAGACGCTCTTATCCAGAGCGACTTACAGTACTCAAAGTTTCCCCTTCGTTCTTTTGGTGAGAAGTCTCAAGAGCTAGCTACTTAACCCCCACCCCCCCCGCCACAATTAGATTTCTAATCTGTGGGAAACACAGAAAGATGCCTGCTCGTGTGTATATGGATGTGTGTGTGTGTGGGTGTGTGTGTGTGAGCAGGACTCACAGAGAGCCAGGAAGGCATGCTGGGAGGCGGTGAGAACCAGGACCCTCCTGAGGATGTCCTTGTTGATGATATAGTTCTTGATGTGGTACGTGTGGTGCTCCACGCAGAAGGTCAGCAGCTCCAGGATCAGGGCCAGCAGCTGGGAGGTCTGGAAATCATCTGGGGGGAGAGGGGTGGCCATCACTGTGTGTGGAGACACAAGGCACAGACTCACCTCATTTTGTTTGCGCTGTGTGACAGGGAAATTCTCTCTCTCTCTCTCACTCTCTCACTCTCTCTCTCTCTCTCTCTCACTCTCTCACTCTCTCACTCTCTCACTCTCTCACTCTCACTCTCACTCTCTCACTCTCTCACTCACCTTTGCTGGGCTTCTCCTCCGTGGTGTTGGCCAGCAGGGGAGCGGAGAGGACGTGCATGCAGTGCTTGTAGAAGAAGCTGAGGAACTCTGTTTTCTCTGTTTTCTGCAGAGGGAGTCAGGCCACAAGTCAAGATTAGTCTTCCCGTCCAATAGGAGCAGGCTCTCAGCAACATGTGACCAGCACAGAAAGGGAATACAGGGGAAGGAGTGAGAGGGTCGTGAGGTGCGAGGTCAAGGCACTGACGTTGGCGGTGGCCAGCATGTTCTCAGGGTCCACCAGGGTCCTCAGCAGCCCCATGAGCTGCACGGCTCCTCCCAGCTCGGGGTCCGTGTCACAGATCATGTGCTCGATGATCAGGTTGATGAGCAGGATGTCCTGGAGGAGAAAGGAAGCAGACGGGGGGGGATGAGGCATGAGGCCAGCCGCTCCAGGGACACCACCGCCCATCAACAGCAGCTCAGGCGGGAACTCACGTCGTCGTTCTGCTGGGACTCCTGCATGACGAACTCGCGTACCATTGCTGGATTATACTCCACCAGATAGGAGAAGATGTCAGTGGCTGCCCCGCGCACTTGCACGTCATCCATCCCCTGACACACACACACACATAAACAAACTGTTAAGATCCAAACCAAGCACTTCCCTAAATCACATTGATAACATCCTAAGATGTGTTTGTACTCTCCTCAGCCACTCACCAGTATGACTTCCAGAGCCGGGAGAATGCCCATGTTTGACAACGTCTTGAAGAAGGCGTCTCTGTTCTGAGGTTGTAACGTTTGGGAGAATGCGCAGAATTCCTTTAGAAAGTTTACCTTTGAGATAGAGAAAAAAGAGGTCTGATTACGCAATGAGTTATTGCATTTCAGGTTAAAAGTCTGTCCCTGCAGAAAATAAAGCACTAAAATCATGGTTGAAGTGAATGTATTTCAAAATAAAGGTCACCACAGAGTTGTGGGGCGTACCAGTTCGTGTCTTTTGTCGTCGTCTGTGGCTTCGTCTGTGAGCTGTGCAAAGAGGTCTGTCAGGAACTTCTCATCGTCCTGATGCAGCCACGGGGAGGAGAGGCAGCCACAGGGAAGAGAGGCAGCCAAGGGGAGGAGAGGCAGCCAAGGGGAGGAGAGGCAGCCACGGGGAAGAGAGGCAGCCACGGGGAGGAGAGGCAGCCACCGGGAGGAGAGGCAGCCAAGGGGAGGAGAGGCAGCAACGGGGATGAGAGGCAGCCACGGGGAGGAGAGGCAGCCACGGGGAGGAGAGGCAGCCACGGGGAGGAGAGGCAGCCACGGGGAGGAGAGGCAGCCACGGGGAGGAGAGGCAGCCACGGGGAGGAGAGGCAGCCACGGGGAGGAGAGGCAGCCACGGGGAGGAGAGGCAGCCACGGGGAGGAGAGGCAGCCATCGGGAGGAGAAGAGCAGAAGATGAGAGGAGAGAAGGGCCACTTCAAAGATGAAGCAGATCCCCCCTAAGATACAAAAGGATGAGGTCGACCTCTAACCTCCTGACCCTCTGACCTTCCCAGTCAGCTGATGGGAGAGCGGTCTACCGGAGAACACGCCCCGCTAGTCAGCTGAGTGGAGACATGGTTCTCTGTCACGCCGGCATTTTACAATTTCTCTCCAAAAAGCCTTGCAGCTTCATTTAGCTGCAGTAAGTGAACTGACTGCCTGCCAGCTATTGTCAGCACAAGCTTCTGTACTAGCCTCCAACCCCACCATGCCTTGTTGTCTTCTATACTCTGTACTAGCCTCCAACCCCACCATGCCTTGTTGTCTTCTATACTCTGTACTAGCCTCCAACCCCACCATGCCTTGTCGTCTTCTATACTCTGTACTAGCCTGCTACCCCACCATGCCTTGTAGTCTTCTATACTCTGTACTAGCCTGCTACCCCACCATGCCTTGTTGTCTTCTATACTCTGTACTACCCACTGTGCCTTGTGTTGATTGATTTCCATGTAAATATCAGTGGGACGACATAATTCAAACAGCACTTCTGTACCCCCCACCACACACACACACAATAATTTACACAGCGCTACTCCGTGGTTTCCACGGAGACTGGGTACACAAACACTGCCTAGTTGACACAGTGCAAAAACAAAAGGTCACATGATCATAAAACCAGCCAATCATTCACCACAAGCAGGACTTACCGGCACAACTAGTCAGAACACAGAGTGCCTGATTCACAGACAACAAAAATAAACTTAGGGGGTGTAACCACACACACATCCAGAGTGCATGCACACACTAACGTACACACATATACACAAGCATGACCACTTATTTGGAGGGAATAATGTGACAATCTGTTGGTCTCACCTGCAGCATGCTGACAATCTCCACCTTGTTGAAGAAGATGAAGGAGTGGAGAGTGGAGAGCATGTTCTCCTCAAACACAGAGGGCGTGGGCAGAACCATGTCCTGGATGTACTGGACCCGGTATGTCTGGTGGATCTTCTGCCTCAGCTCCGGGTCAGAGATGGGGATCACCTCCTTGAAACGGGCCGTCTTGGTGAGGAACTCACGGTGGCGCCTGGGCTGCGGCAGTGCCGGGTCGAACTCCAGGCAGCCGATGACGTCCATGATGCACTCCTCCGAGAACATGACCTCAAAGAGCGCAGTGCGGTTGAGGAGGAAAATGCCCTTGATGATCTCGTACAGGTGGTGGAGGCCCTCGCGGTTCTCCAGGTCCTCGCACACGTGGAACAGCTCAAGCAGCTTGCGGATGTAGCCCTCGTTCTCCACGGCCAGCGCCAGCTTCTCGCGGCGCAGCGGCGAGGGCAGGGAGGACGCCACCATCTCCGCCAGGTCCTCCAGGCGGCCCAGCTCGCAGGGAGGGAGCTCCAGGCCCGGGGACGACATGTCATCAAAACGCTCCTCCTCGGACTCATCCACCAGCTCCTGGGTGATGTCCACCGACGGGTCCTTGCCTTGGACCTGGGGGAAGGGATGAAAGAGTAGGTGGTGGGGGAGGGAGAGAGAGAGGGAGGGAGGCATGGAGAGGAGAGAGATGGGGAAGTGGGGGAGGGGTGAGATGGATGAGGGGGTGCAACAGAAGGGAAAGTAAGATGTGGGGGAAGGGGTAGACATGGGGGAGGGAGGTGGTAAAAACAGGAATAGAGAGGAGACACACAAGACATGTTATAATAGGTTCATTTGACATAAGAGAAAGGGAGAGCACCAGAAAAGGAGAGATTAGAAGAATGAGAAATTTAAGATATATGAGTGACAAACTAACTGACAGAGAGGGTGACACAAAGCAGCAGGTTGCAGTTAGCTACCAACCTGGCATATCTTCTCCCAGATCTCATCACACCCAGCCTTCTCCTGGAAACTAAGGGCAAGGTCATAGTTCTCAGCCTCCGACCACACTATCAACGTGTCCTGGGGTCACAAGAACACACAGGAATTATAATCATAAAATATGTTTTTTTTTATGTTAACGCGACAAAAGACACTGGGTGATCATTCAACTCTGAGACAAGGAGTGTGTTCTTCGATCTATGAAGCTACACCAACCTGCTGTTTCTGGTAGGCTGTGTTTGGGTTGATTTTAGACTCGAGCAGAAGGGAGCCTGAAATACAACAATGACACAACACTGAGTTGGGGGTGCAGCTACATCCTAGCATACAAGGGTTCAAAGCAAAAGCCACGTAAAAGCACCCAAGATTGGGTTTGTATGCCTTGTTTGCAAGGTACACATCTGTTTTTGTCTTTTGTCCTTAGAAGGGATGGACGTGATTATGCATCGTCAAGGTGTTATTCCAGTGGGGAGAAGATATGCATGTCTTCATTGTCGTGTAACGGTTTCAAGGTCGGTGCAAAGGTGTGTAACTAGCCATTTATTAAAGAGCTTTCTTTTCAGACTGAGGCACGATGTGGCTGATGGTTGTGGTGTCGTTTTGGTGTGAACAAAGGAGTAACATGCAAAGGCTCTAGACTACATTTGTTCGGGTATAGACTTACCATCACTCTCAGCTCGAACAAGCAAAGACATTCCTTTCAACCTCTCTACATAGCCCGAAGAGACGTGTCCGGTGCCACGGTCGTCCCATTGTCTGTCCTCGTTGAGGGTATAAACTTTGACTCGGCGACGGGTGTCCGTCATCCTGGCAGGTGGCCGTTGCCGCTTTCTCACAACTTTTGTTTACCCCAAGTGGTAACGCGCCAAGTCTTGTTTACTTATTCTACCAATCGATAGTAGTTATATTGGGTCGGGGTCAACGAGACCCTCGTTGTCAGTCAATAATCAACTTCTCTATCTTATGGTGAACTATATGATCCCCGCAAGCTTCGTAAAAACCTCGTCTCGCGCAGACCCGAGGCAACGCGCCAGATGGCTGTTACACAATTCTATGTCAGTTTGGTTTCTAACTAATACCTACACATTCTCCTTCAACACAACACAATCATGAAAAGGGTGCTGTTTCCTACAAACTATGAATGGGAAACATTCAAGGGAAGATAACCTGGTTAGGATAACTGGTTGCCAGCTATATCGTACTCTTTCCGCACAGTACAGACAGTACGCTAGCCCTAGCCACCTAGCAAGATAGCTAGCTAGTCCGCTAACTGCCTACGTTTAACATTTTTTTGATAATCGGCAACAAAATCACAAACCATATACAACGACACCATTATTTGTCATTTCCGAAATGCATTCAGTGTCACTAAACATTGCTACCGATATTGGTAATTGTGTGTATCAATAATACCCCAGCCAGCTATCGTTAGCTGCTATTTCTTGCCCAAGTATTCCGCCATGTTCTGGCTCGGGGCCGTG
The DNA here is from genome assembly GCF_021917145.1 of Hypomesus transpacificus. Lineage (NCBI taxonomy): Eukaryota > Metazoa > Chordata > Actinopteri > Osmeriformes > Osmeridae > Hypomesus > Hypomesus transpacificus. The sequence goes on along the minus strand of NC_061065.1, from coordinate 10,876,241 downwards.
GAGAGAACAGTCTCTCTTTTTACTGGTATCCGTGCATTCCAAAATTAAGCCGATGAATACGCAATACTTGTATAAATTCTGCAATGTTGTGTTTCACATTCTAACACTATTTACCATTCATTTCCTGCGTTGTACTTGGATAATTGCTAACTACCCCCCCTCTGAGTATTCAGCCATCTTGGGTCCCTTCAGAAAGTCTGTACGGGGTTTCCAGCACAGCAACAACAGGGCAACCCGCCACACTTAAAGCGACAGTACGCTGTACAAACCGAAAGTCCTCTACAACAAATACTCGTCAGTTCTAAATGCCTTTAGAAAACTATGTGCTACACAAGTCATCAGACACAAATACTTGTAGTACTGTACCAACAAGGCTTCCTTTATATTTTTATATAATTTTACCGCAGTAGTTGGCCAAATCGTCGATTTTAATCTGTTTCCACAAATTAGGCTAGTTTGAGAATGCAAAGTCAAAGACAATCAGCGAACAATCGTTTTCATTTTATTTAAATCAGATAAAATACAGATGGATCAAGGGGAACACGGACAATAGACATTGAAATAAAACCATATAAAGTTTACAAAACAAGCATTTCAAAGACCCTCAAATAAAGATAGTGTTTACAGTGCTGCAAAAATTGAAAATAAAACTACTGACATTACTCAATTCAAACCGTATAAATAATCAGGAATTTCAGTCAATGGACATTTGTCATGTTTCAAAATAAGCAAACACATTTTGTATCTATGTTTAAACCCAACAAGTATAAAAAAAACATACCCACAACCCTCCCTTTCTATCAAAAAAAACAAAATGAAAAAAAGGGCTCTGACAAAATGCTTGTCTCATTTTGGCTTCTTTATCCCTCTTCAAATCTTCACCAATAAATAAGTCCTTCAATCACCATCAAGCATCCCCACAAGGAATAAAATCACAGGTGTGTCTGCCCCAGATGTCTGCAACCTCCCTTTCAATAGTCCCTTCCCTCCCCCAGGTTCCAGGCTCATGTCAACTCTATGCACAGGTCTCAGATCAGGTGGGTCTTCTACCTCTGAGCAGTTACAGTCAGAGTGTGGACAGGGGTGACTGATCCTGGATCTGTGAAGAGTGGGCAGCATTTACTTCCCAGCCTGCTGGGCCTGCCTGCGCAGCAGCACATAGATCTTCTCCTTGATCCAGTCCTTGTTGTACGGTTGGTACGTCTGAGTGTCTCCACGGTAACTGGGTGGTTAGCAGGGCAAACAATCACATATCATTGTTATTTTCATATTATTGTAAGGTTATTTTCATATTATTGTTATGTTAATATGTTGTTTATTACTATAATATCAATACTTATTCCCAACATTTTGAGCTCATAGATTTTGCCCTATGCTTTAAACTGATTGGCATGTAATAGAAAAAAAGCATTACTTTTGCAATATGTAACTATCAATCCATTGATTGTAACCTCAATCAAAAAGGGGCTCCTCTGACTGAAGCCAGCCAAACATGGCCTTGGTCACAGGTCTAGTACTTACACTAGACAACTCAGGTCTGCCAAGTCATCAATGAAGTCAAACAGCTGGCTGATGTCATAGGTGATGGAGGGGCTGTTTGGGTTCATTCTCTTCAGGTGCTCCTCGTACATCTTACACACTCCTACAGGAAGCAAGGGGGACACAAAGGCAGCGGTTAGTTATGCAGTGTTATAGCATTACATTAAAGGTACAGGAAATCCCATGTTGCAGAAAAGAGGAATAGGGTATAATTGGAGACCATGTATAGTCCGGATGGCCAAGTGTAACATGATTATTTGTATTGAAGGGTTGGTGACAAAGTGAATCTGGCCGCTTTATTAAGGGCTTACTCCGTTTTATAAAGGGCTTTCTTCCAGCGGGGCACTCAGGTGCAACCTTGCTGGAAACTGTCCCATCCTCTACCTAAACTTTGTGAAGCTTTGTCTAGGCCAAGAAAAGAAAAAAGCCCACAATTCATGGGGGTTTGAACATGCCCCGGTTCACAAACCGTCCTTGTGCCGTGTTGTCTACCCACCCTCCATGCACTCGTTCACGGACTCATAGTCAGCGTATGTGCGACCCTCTGGCCTCTTTGTGGGCTGGACGAGCAGGATTGTGTGTGACTGAAAAACATGAAATACAAGAGTCGTTAGTAAAAGTTGACCAAAATGTAAAGTTAAATCAGGGATAAAATCTTAAACTAACCATCAAGCTGTCTAGTTCATCGTTTGAGGATCAACTACTGTGCGGTTAGACGATAACATAATATGGAGACAATTCGTCTTGCCAGTTAGCATGCTAGTACTACCTATTTAGCTAAGTACATTCATAATACATGGTTGACTAGCAACGTTAGCTTCTAGCTTTGCAGTCGGAGACCTAAGCAAGTTTGTCTATAAGACGCATTAAAGAGCTCGCCCTTACCATTTTCTCGGGTGTCCAATTACGCTTATTTCTTTGATGAAGATCCGCAAATCCCGCGTTTAATTACTTAATAGTAAATATTGCCCTCTTCGCTTAATTGCAGTGCAGCTGTTATGTAGGAATTTGCGAGAAGGAGCAGATTGTTTTTCCGGTGGCAAAGGTGAACATACATTTCATATTAAAAGCATGCGCATGCAGTCCAAAATAAAGGTCCCCTTTAAACATTTAGTTAACCGGTCACAAACAAGTTGTCAGTCTAAAACAAAGTACACAAATAACGAGATAAAACATAACATTTAGTTACTGAGTTTGTTTTATTTATATTAACAATTAAAGAAGGCATATACACATGTTACAGCATTTGTTTATATGGGGAGAAATGTAGAGACATTTTCAAAATCTTCTGTGTTGTAAATATATCTGTTTTTAAGTTTTATTTCTGCCAGTCTTTTAATTTGCCTGGCAGGCACTGAAACTGAAATTTACATTGTAGTCAGGATCTGCGTCTAGTTCATCCTGTGTTCTCTACAACATCAGCGACGGGCCTGGTTGGCCCTCACCCTCCGGCCCCTCCTGGTGGCCGGTGCTCTCCCAGAAGGTGAGGGGCTAGCAGGGGCTCTAGCCTCACACCTTCTCTGACACTCTGCCATGGAGGCAAAGTTGTTGTGGTTTCCCTGGCAACCCCCATACCAGAATTGGGTGCATTTGCGGGTTCCAGAGTGGTAGTAGAATCGGGACTTCCAGGTGTCACAGGGGCCTTCATCGCGTGTCATGGAACACACGTCCCCAGACTGGACAGGAGGGGAGGGGTCCTGCAGGGAGAGAGCGAGAGACACACACACACATAGACACACATAGGTGGAGGGAATTAGTACTTTCATTGTGTTATTTAAAAAAAGCATTTTTTGTGAAACAAGACTAAACCAACAGGCCCAGATACAGCAGTGACTCATCTATAACCAGGTGTGAGGTGTAATGGGGAAATGGGCTGCTCTCACAGAAGGAGTGTGGTAATCCGGACATCCTGCCCTTCCAAAACCCTGAGCTGGAGTCACCCCATCCAGACAGCAGCCAAACCTGGGAACCAGAGGACCAGAGTAACACAGAGGTCAGACTAACACTAGCACATTACCTGAATGTAAAAGCTGAATAGCAACAATAGGCATTCCAAGGCTCTTAAGACTGCCTGGTAAACAGGCTGGAAAGCGTTGACAAAAAAACAAAGTGGTAGGTATCCAGGAAGTGTAAGTGGTGAAGGGAGGATGTGGTCATGCCTGGACTGGAGACAGTTATCCAGGTGACAGCCCTCCCCTCTTTGCCCGGTGGCGGAGGTGTGGCCGTCGGGGCAGCAGCCATAATATGATTGGTAGCAGTGAGGACCAACCACAGAGGTGGTGTAAGGGTCGTAGACTGTGTTGTCGTGTGGCCTGTGGACTACAGAGAGCAAACACAGACATCAGTTCAAACAAGCCTTTCACCCATCCAGAAATAGAAAACATTTGGTTCTGTGAGTTTTTTTTTTTTTTTTTTACATGCACAGACTAAATGGGGCAGTTATTTTTAGCAGAACTGTGTTTTAGGAATAAGACATGTCAGCTGTGGTCAGACATGTTTGGCTCATATATGGGCTGCTTGTCTATTCATAGTGGATGGTCGAGCATTTACCTAAAGTATGATGTTCTATACAGAGTTAAGTGAGATATAAAGAAAGGTGTTGTTTCTGTCTGAGGACATACACATACAGTAATACACTTTGATACATTGAGGGCATGGCTGGTGGGTAAAATAATATGCTCATTTTTTACATTCTTGCCATCGCGTTTTCAAAGCTATTCATATCTCTACCTGTACCCTGCTCTTAAAGAATATCCTGGTATATATAATTAAATATACATACAAATATACATGTCCCTACCTGCAGAGAGAGATAAACATCGTGCAGACACACACACATACACAGACGTACATACCGGATGGCTCCCCAGGGACATAAGGCATAAATCCTCTCATGGTGGTCTGTTGTCCTCTTGGGTCCTGCACACTGGGTATCACTGGAGACAGGAACAAGAACACATTCAATGACACACAAAAACAGACATGCTCACATTCACACATTCTCACACACAATCACATGAACACTGTTTCACACATACTCATACATACTCCCATTCACAGTCTCAGACACACATATTTACATTTACATTTAGACATTATTTTTATGTCACAGTTCTCTCTCTGTCCTTCACAAACACACACACACGGTCTGGTTGTCTGTGGACCCACCCTGAGCTCCGGGGCAGGCCTGTGTGTTACAGGTGTCCACACTGGGGGGTCTGGCTTGGGGCCCACACCTCTCATCTCCATAGGGGTTCAGGTCTGTGTCCATACAGGCCACCCTCCTCTCCCGCACCCCTCCCCCACAGCTCCTAGAGCACTGCAGACAGGAGAGGGGGGAAAAGGAGAACAAAAAGATTCATTTAAATGGAAGAAGTAGGAAAGAACAGTGTAAACTTATTTTGCTGTTTCCCAATCGCTCTCTCACTTTCATTCTCTTTTTCCAGCTCAGTCTCATTTTACACCTCAGTTCCTCCCTCTCTCCAGCCCCTCACCAGTCCAAATTCTGTGACGTGCCAGCGGATGTGTGTCTGACAAGCCGGCTTGCGACAGGCCTGGACGGCTGGTGGGCGTGTCAGGCCCTGGCAGGCACGATCCTCGATGCGCTCTCCTGCTGGGCCGACACAGAACACCTCCCTGGTCTGCTGCCCATCCCCACACGTCACCGAGCACTGACAAAAGGAAACAGGAAGTCAGACATACTGTGTGGAACAGGAAAACCAATCCGACAATAACCGGATGTGATATCATAAAGGCTACCACCTCTGAAGTATGTAATATGCAGACACACAGCATGACAACATTATGGTTGTAACACATTTGTAATTTGTCTGTTCCCTTCATGTAGCTACTGTGCTGTCTGGACTCCTAGCACCCACCACACTGAAGCTGGAGACTGTGTACTCTGCACAGGGGTGCATGTTGCAGGCCTGCTGGCTGGCTGGCCTCTGCAGACCTTGGTTGATGCAGTAAGAGTTGTCCACCACATGGGGCGCTGTAGAGTCCTGGGCCACACAATGCACGCTGCGCATCTGCATACCTCCGTTGCAGGGGGCGGAGCACTCGGAGTACACGCCATAGGTGTAGGCATAGGTGAGACTCTCCCTGAGGCGGGGGGCGGGGGCCAGTACTTGGGGAGAGGACGTGTCCTGGTCCATCCCCAGAATTTCCCCATGGCTCACCGCCTGGGGGGGAGGGGGTTTTGGCGCAGGAAAGAAGGTGAAGATGAACAGCAATCAGACAGATTACACTGTAAATCACACACTCCTGTCAAAAGCACGATTCAGATGAATTACGTCATTCGATGATATGACAAATTTACTCCATGTCGACAGATCCAAATGTTAAGTACAATGCACAGCTAGAACCATCTGGTTGTCGGTGCAACTGGCTCAGACAGACGGAGCAGTTTCCAGAGAGGTGTTATGTCCTACCCTGCAAACCCCCTCTATACAGATGTCCCTGCGGCCCACGTAGCAGGGGGTCCCGTCCACCACGGTGGGCCGGTGTCTGTAGAAAAAGGTCTGTCCTCGTGGGACGCAGTTCAGCTCACACGGGTTGGAAGCTAAGCAGAAAAATCACATCAGGAACTGCGGCTGTGCAAGGGACTGACCAGATGCATGTATGTGTGCTTGTGTGCATGTGCTTGTCCATGTGTGGCAATGTGCATTGTGGTGGTAATTGCTTTGTGTGCGCTTGTGAGTGTGTGTATGTGCATGGGGAAGTTGAAAATGTTTGTGTTCATGTGCATGCAGATATTGAAGTTGCATGTGTGTGTTGTGATTCTGAGTGTTAACAGGTAACAGTGGTTGTACCTCCATAGTAGGGCAGCCAGTTGTAGCTTTTGCTCTGGAAGTTGGTCCTGTCAAACTGGGAGCACTGCTGCTCACGGAAGTCTTTGGATCCCGCAGGACACTCCTGCAGGGAGGAAGACAGCAGTGCCACTCCACAACACATCCATCACGGTGACAAGTTCTAGTTAGAGGACGCGTGTGATTGTATACCTGCTGATTACAGGTGCGGTAGGACTTGGAAGACCCCACGCAGTTGTGTCCTCCGTCTGTCCTGAAGGCATAATGGAGGAGGCTCAGAGACAGACTGACTGAGACAGAAGCACCCCACACTTTCTTTTTACCCACATTTTTTCTTTATCTCTCCCTCCCTCTCTCTCTCTCTCTCTCTCTCTCTCTCTCTCTCTCTCTCTCTCTCTCTCTCTCTCTCTCTCTCTCTCTCTCTCTCTCTCTCTCTCTCTCCTACCTTGCTGTGGTGCATGTTCTAGTCCTCATAGCCACTCCAGTGCCACAGGTGCGACTGCAGGCTCCATACGGGCCATAATCTCCCCAGTAGTCCTGACTGGGCGCTGTCAGCTGGAACACAACATATTATCTTCACCTTGACATGTTTGGGATCTAGCAGCTGAAATTGATGGTTAAAGTCTTTTTCTAGAGTAAGTTAACCAACAATACATCTCAAGTCATCATCAGTAGAACCTTCTATGAAAAAGGAAATCACTCTCATGGATATGTGTATATGTAAATATATGTATTTTTTCTAAAAATACACAGAGCGGCACCATAGCTACCACTAACCTATGGTACTCTGCGACACTCATACAATTTTCCAGAATAGCACCGGAACACAACACCACTAACCCGCACACATCATTATGCAAGCCTTACACACAGTGCAACCACCAGGAATCCACTCTGTTCCCGCATCACTCAGTAAACAAAATGAGAACATTTCGTTTCTCCCCTAAAATAGGTGGGCTAAGGGTTTTTCCCATGCTCTATGTGTGTTGGAGTGTATGTGGTGGTGTTTGGGTGGGACTCACAGAGAAGGCAGGACCAGAGAGGAGCTGCAGGAGGACCAGGACCAGGAGGGTGGCCATGTTCACACCAGGGACACTGCTGCAGAAGTGGGGAGAGCTCACTGTTGGGAACAATACTCACTGTTAGGAACAATACTCACTGTTAGGAACAATACTCACTGTAAGGAACTATACTCACTGTTAGGAACAATACTCACTGTTAGGAACAATACTCACTGTTGGGAATAATACTCACTGTTAGGAACAATACTCACTGTAAGGAACTATACTCACTGTTAGGAATAATACTAACTGTTAGGAACAATACTCACTGTTGGGAATAATACCCACTGTTAGGAACAATACCCACTGTTAGGAACAATACTAACTGTTAGGAACAATACCAACTGAAACACCACTGATCTTGTCCACTGAAAAATCTGTTATGAATCATTTATAATTTATTGATTGTTTTTCCCAACAAATGACTATGGATGTGTACTGCAGATTGACAGTATAAATATATTTCTCAGAAAGGAGGTAAATAACAAATGAAAAAGAATAAATACATGTATGAACAAATGAATTAATAAGATGTGTGGGCCTGTTCTGACTCTCATTATTGATAACTTCATCCTGACATATCTGCACAGAATTTCATGCCAATTTCTTGAAATCTGTACGAAGAGAACAGTACAGTAATGACTGTTTATCTTTAACCTGGATGGAACAGGTGCTTGGCAGATAGGGTCAGAGTATAAGCAAGAAAATATAAGTATAATAAAATAAACTATGCACTCCCACCTTATAGAGTCAAATCCTCTGTAGCTGAAACTTGGTAACTTGAGAGATGTGCTGTCGCCCTGGAGATATGATAGATACTGACGCCTAGCCGTAGATGTATGTCCTTCACATCCCAGCCTTCTTAGACCACTGCTACAGGTGTCACATTACCAGTAACCCCTTCAACACAAGATGCTTATATATTATACACAAGTGTCTTCATTTTTTTTTTTTTTTGACATTCCTCACTGTCTTATCACAAAATGTCACACTGTTCATACATTTTGTCACAGAATAATATCATCATGCACATCTGTTTCAGTCATTGACACAGTCCAATCAGACAATTGATATTGTATTTATTATTTTTGTTACACAAACTAAAAATAATTGGGCATCATTTATTGATTTAAAAAGCGGATATATCCAAGAAACAAGTGTAGGGAGAAAGCCGTTACAAAATATGGAAAGAAAACATCTCAGCGTCTCTTAAAGGTTTTTCTGTGGCTTGATGCTCAACACCCAGACCACTGAAGGTCCCTTTCTGACATCCCACAACCGCTAAACACACCCAGATAAATCATGGAGGAGCAGCATGGAGGAGGCGTATCAGCCTATGGGGATATTTAGGGTTTATTTTAGTGTGAAACCGCAGAAGAAGAAGCAGTGCCAAGGATGGGGAGGAAGGAGGTAAGTACCCAGGTCTCTGTGAGTATGTGTGTCTGTACTGTATCTATTTGTGAATTTGTGTGAATGTGTGTGTTTGTACAAATGTGTGCTTGTTTGTGATTGTGTATGCAAGGGACTGACCATGCCAGGTCTTCACCATACTGAAGGACACAGGAGACATATTGACTGGCCTGCTGAAGGACAAAGCAGGAAAACAGGCTATACTTTAATCTGATCAGCATTTTCAGGGATCTGGGTAAGAGTGAGAGAGAGTCAGAGAGAGAGAAAGAAAGAAAATAATAAAACAAAGACGTATAACAACAAGGAATATGAGAAAGGATGATTGAAGCAGAGGTCAAGTAGTGTAGAGAAGAATTCGAATACAGCCTATGCAAAGGTGGGCTGTGACACGTATACATGACAGTCTTTCAACCTATTAAACTAAAAGATAGACAGTGACACGTACAGAGGCCATCAGCCTGTCAAATGACAAGATGGATGGTGACACGTGCAGAGTACAGTCTCTTTGTTTCCAGAAGCAGTCTGGTGACTCAGCGACTGTGTGGTCCTACCTGGCTGTGTGCCTGGCCAGGGTATGAATGAGGACGATCCACGTTCCATTACTACACACCTCTTCTCCTCTCCTTACAACAGTTTAAATCTTCTCTACTCGGATTACACGGAAAAGTGTCCCCTCGTGACCTCTTAAGGAGACTCAAACGCTCTCTCTCTCTCTCTCTCTCTCTCTCTCTCTCTCTCTCTCTCTCTCTCTCTCTCTCTCTCTCGCTCTCTCTCTCTCTCTCTCTCTCTCTCTCTCTCTTACACAAAAGCACACACACACACACTCGCATACACAAACACAGCAGATGCTCTGAAATGATCTCTCAGATCATATATGTTTACAGTTATAAAACTACAATCTTAATACAGTACAAGTGGCCTCCTCTTCCAGTGCTAAACCTGAGTTTATGTCCTCTCGGTTTCTCTCGAGTGTAAAACAGTCTCTGACTTCCTTGAAGAAGTGCAGATGAAAAATCCAACAGGTACCCCCCTCCGTCAAAGTCCCTTAGAGTTGCCTGTTCAGCTTCTGTGCCTGCCTCTCCTTGGAGTTGAAGGCAAACTTGGTGTCGGTCAGGTCCTCCACCACCTCCAGGGTCTCCTGCAGCTCGTGGGCCATGTTGTCGTAGCGCTGGGTCAGCTGCTGTTGCTCCTGCCTCAGCTCCAGCACCAGCTGCATCAGCTCTGTGAGGTGGTGGCCACAGTGGCCCTTCAGCTGCTCCACCGCCGACAGCAGCACCTCCATGCTCTTCATCAGCCGCTCTAGGCACTCCACAGACACCTCCCCCATCCTGGGTGTCTGATTCCTGGGTTGATCCGAGTGGCCACCTGGGTCCTTTGGAGTTTGCTTCTAGCGGCTAGCTTGGATCGACTTGTTCCTGAGAGAGGAGGCTGACTTAGGAGTTTTAGTTCAACGGAGATTTGAAATATGGTTCAGAGGAGATAGGAAACTGTAGATGGAGAGTGAAGAGATGAAGAGAAACACGAGTCTTTTGCTATGCGTTTCTCTCCGCCTGTAGAGTTTAAGCCCATGGCACGGATTGGTAAAGACACACACAGCTTGCGTCTAGCGTTTTATGACATCAGCTTCTAACTAATCCTATTAGCGTGTCTATACAGAGCACCATGGTACACTTTTAGGATGCCTAGATTGGTTAGGCTGAAGTATACCAGAGACAAAGAGTATTAAGTTGACATCTTCCTTCTCCTCAACTTCACCCTCACCTCTCCTCTCATATTCTCTCATCCCCTCTTTTCTCTCCTGTCCTCGGCCCCTATTCTACTCTTCCCTTGTCCTATTTTCCCTATCCTTGTGTCCCTGTTTTCCACTTTCCTTATCTCTTCATATTCCCCTCTACCTTCCTCCCCCCCCCCCCTCCCCTCTCCTTCCCCATCCTGGGTCCTTTGTCTGAGTCTGAGGACCAGATAAAAACTTGCTGCTGTCCTCACCTTTCTGACAGCTCCTTCACTTTTCAATCTCAAGTGTGTGTATTCTGTTGTCTGTGGTGGACATAAGTCGTAGATTTGTTGTAGCACGATGTTGAAGCTTGGTAAAACCGCATGATGGCAGTAAAGTCTGAAAATGAATACTGTACAGTCCCCGTATCCATAACAACCACTACATAAACAATGATGCTGCGACACTTCCTCGGCTGTTAAGTTAGCTACTGGTTAGCTAGGCTGGCTTAGCTATAATAGAGTTTCAAAGCTAGTACAATTTCACAAGTCTAAACATGAGTCAATCCGGGACCCTTCATGAGGATCTTGGTGAAGCTGGACCCTCATTGGACTCCGAGAATCCGGAGGAGAGGATTGCTGCCAGACGCCTTCGCATAGCCGCACGAAAAGAAGCCAGGAGAAGGTACTGTAGTCTAGCTGCTATTCTACAGTTGCTATTTCCAGTTCTAGCATCCTAGATTCAGTATGTCGTTTATAATCCAGCCTAGACATCGTGCTTGACCATTATCATGTTTTGACAACGACATTGGACTTGTCACTCACTTAGACAAGAACTCGGGGATGACTCAAACGAGAAGAAGGAAATCGAAGAGGAGACAAGAAAGAGCCAGATCCAAGTGGATCAGAGTGAAAAGGTAAGAGCACACCATTCGTATGTACTATTCTACTCGAATACAATACGAATCTGGTTTTAATTTAATTAATTTCTGTGTCCGTCTCTTGGCCTCAGCGGATGTTAAATTTGCTGAGCGACGGGACAGAGCTTGTCACCAACGTCATGGTAGCAGCAGACGCTAGAGAGTCGCAGTGCAGAGCAGAGATAGAAGAAGCACGCAGACTCAGGTGATTACATGGACTGTAAAGGGTAGTGTGAGACGTTGCAAGTGCACCTTCTACTGGCGATGAATGAAATCAGAATGAATATCTGAATGGAATTTGACATCACTGCAATTTACTTACTGTTAGTAATACACGATATTATCATGGTGTGTTTTCCTCCTCTTCTTTTCCCTTTTTCCATATCCCTCCCTCATTTTTATCACCCCCCCCTCCTCGCCTCCAGGGTGGAAAAGCTGGAGAACGAGGCCAAGGTTAGCTTGGAGAAGTTTGAGGATATCAACAAGAAGTGGATGGTGGCTAAAATGAAGGATATCCCTCAGGACCTGAGAGATAGTCTGATCAGCCAACAGCAGCTCTGCGGCCTGCTTGTCCAGGACAAAAACAATCTGATCACTGAGCTGCAGCAGGTACAGAGAAGAAGGGAGGGAGGGGCAGTGGTGAGGACAGAGAGTCACACAGCATGTGTATCTGTGAGTTCATGTCTGTGTAAATACCTGCATGTGTATGTGTGGGGGTAGGAGCTGAAGCAAGCGGACGACTGCTACGTCAAAGACCTGAAGAGACAGGCTGAGGACGTGGACCTGATGATTGAGAGGATGGAGGACCAGGTCAAGATCCTGAATAAGTCATACAGGGTGGAGCTGGACCAGATAGAGGTACGCCTTTGGCCACCCCCGAACCAAACAGGAATACTTTTACATGGTTCCACCTTTTCATTGGCTCTCCCTCACGGCAGTGTTTGTGGTCTGTGGTTGTGTAGAGCGCGTACGAGAGCGAGCGCAAGGTGCTTCTGACTGGAGACAGAGAGAAGTGGGAGCAACACATGAAGGAACGCAGTGACAACGAGGTAATGCATCTCTTTCCCTTCATCTCTTTTCTACCCTTCTCTCTCTTGACACACTTTCTCTTTCACCCCCCCCCCCCCCCCCCCCCTCTCTTTCTCTCTCTCTCTGGTCTCTTCAGCCCCCCCCCCCTCTTTCTCCCAGAGACTCAGACTCTTTCTCTGGCCTCCTTTATGTCTCTCTCTGACCCCTCTCTCTTTGTCACCCCCCCCCGCCCTCCCCCAGTTGGAGAACCTGATGCAGAGGATGAGGAGGGTGGAGGAGTACGAGGTCCTGCTGGACCAAGTGAGGGTGGAGGACGCCGAGGAGTACAACATGATCAAGATCAAGCTGGACACCGACGTCCAGGTCAGGCTGTCTCCTGAGAAGGAAGGTGTCACCATGACCTACACACCTGCTGCTTCACTGTAACGTAATACACGTGTGTGTGTGTGTGTGTGTCTGCTTGCATGTGTGTGTTGTGTGTGCACCTCTGCATGTTTGTGGTGTGTGTGTGGTGTCTGCGGTGTGTGTGTGTGTAGATCTTGGAGCAGCAGCTGCAGCAGATGAAAGCTACCTACCAGCTGAACCAGGAGAAGCTGGAGTATAACTTCCAGGTGCTGAAGAAGAGAGACGAGGAGAACGCCATCACCAAGTCCCAGCAGAAGAGGAAGATCACCAGGTATGATGTACACACACACACGCACACACACACAAACATGCATAAATACACAATCTCCTAATTACAGGATATGGGTATAGCTGCCCGCTAGCAAGGCAAGCCAGTTTGAGTGAGGTGTTTGTCTGTGTGTGTCTGTGTGTGTCTGTGTGTGTCTGTGTGTGTCTGTGTGTGTCTGTGTGTGTCTGTGTGTCCTAGGCAGCAGGACGTGCTGAACAACCTGAAGGTGAAATGTTCCAACCAGGAGAAGCAGTCCAAGGAAGAGAACCAGAGTCTGACAGAGGACTACCAGCGCATCATGCAGCAGTACAAACACATGCAGAAGAAGATGAGGTTCCATATAACACACAAACACACACACACACACACACACACACACACACACACATGGACAAATACACCTACACAAATGCACACAGCACACATACCTCTGTGTCCCATGTTAATACTTAAAGTGCGCCACACTCAAATCTTTCAAAAGTCAATGTTGGCTCCTTATCCCCCTTGCCCCCCCCCCCCAACACACACACTCTCCATCCAGGCACTTTGCCGCCATCGACTCCAAGAGGTTTGAGGACATGTGGGTGATGAACGAGGCTGAGGTGAAGGAGCTGGTGGAGAAGGCCCTGGACATCGACTGCATCATCTACCAGCAGCAGCTGGGCCTGGCCTGGGAGCGTCCTTCGCTGCCCTTCATGGAGCGCTGTGGCCCCATCCGGCCCCAGAAGCAAGCCCAGAGGACCGCTCGGCAGACTGCCTCAGAGCTGCTCCATTCTGGGAAGACCAACAGCTCAAGCCTGGGGACCCGGGAGGCCTCGGTGGGGCCTAGGGCTATGGTGGAGGCCTCAGTGGGGCCTGGAGCTATGGTGGAGGCCTCAGTGGGGCCTGGAGCTATGGTAGAGGCCTCAGTGGGGCCTGGAGCTATGGTGGAGGCCTCAGTGGGGCCTGGAGCTATGGTGGAGGCCTCAGTGGGGCCTGGAGCTATGGTGGAGGCCTCAGTGGGGCCTGGAGCTATGGTGGAGGCCTCAGTGGGGCCTGGAGCTATGGTGGAGGCTGGGGCTGGGCCGGGGGCCAGGAGTTCTGGGTTGGCTGTGGAAAGAGAGAGGGAGGACAGTAAGGGGGAGATGGAGAAGAAGGAGAGTGAGGTGCAGGGAGAGGTGTCAGTGTTGACGGTGAAGAGGCTTCTGGAGCTGCTGTGTGACGAGACGGTAAGGACGTGGATGTTTGTGCTGATTCAAGTTTTTTCAGTTGGACAATAACAAGTTGACTGTTTTTAAAATTTGGTTGACCTCTCCTTTCTTTCTTGACCTCCTTCTCTCCCTCCCTCTTTCTCCCTCCTCCCCCTCTCCCTCCTCCCCTCCATCTCCGCAGGGCTTCCTGATAGAGAGTAAGCTCCTGAAGCTGCTGTCTCCTCTGGACAGGGATGAGCAGTCCCTCATGAAGCTGGATGCCATCTTCACTGTGAGCCAACACACTCTCACGCACGCACACACACACACACATACACTCACACACCCAGGGACTGGTGGTTGGAGGAGCATGATTTACTCTTCTCGGTGTTTTGGTCTTGTTACTCAGGCCATGGGCATCGAGAGTGAGGAGGATGTCAACAAGATGGCCGACTTCTTCATCAAGTACCCACAGCAACAGGAAGAACGTGCGGTGGTAAGGAGGGATGAGGGAGGAGTGTACAAGTGAATGACAAAAGCAGGGACCACCTAACTAGCTTGTCAATGGAACTTTGTTTTCCCACTTACTGGTGACCCAGCAGACCACTTTAGACAATATTTGGCATGCTCTTCATCCTCCACTTCCTCTGATGTCATATGCTCTGATATCATATCCAGGAAGTGCCTGCGGATGATAACGAGGGCAGAGGGCGGAGCTGTCCCAGCACCCCAACCTCTAATCTCATCCACCCTAATGACGTCTTGAAGGCCCTCAGGGCCTTCACAGCCCAGCACCAACCTAAAAGGTCACCCACACACACACACGAGTGTGCATGTTTCTGACTGTCTGTGTGCTGATTGTCATGTAACTGATGGCTGCTGTGTGTGTGTGTGTGTGTGTGTGTATATCCAGGGGGGGCATGGGGCACCAGCAGCTCAGGGGGGGTCTGGGCCAGAGGGATGACTCTGAGGATGCTGCCTACTGGGACTCCATGGCCAACGTCATCCCAGAGAACAAGCTCAGGATCTGGGCAGAGCTGGAGACCTCGATGGAGAAGTACCAGTGAGGAACTCATGCACACCCACACACACACACACACTCATTGATGCCTCATCAGTTACATAACAGTCAGCACACAGACTGGCAGAAACATTCATACACACACACACACAACTGAAGTGAGCTCTGTTTGTTTTCCGCAGCACTGTTCTGACAGAGAGGTCAAAGCTCATGACGGAGACACAGAGTGTGAAACAGCAGAACACTGAGCTCCGCATGCTGCTCCACCAGTATGTCACCTCCAAGGTACGGGTGTGTGTGTGCTGTTCTGTGAGAGAATGGGTTCAGTGTGTGGTGTGTGTGTTTGTTCGGTGTATACTTTGTTCTGTTTTCTTCAGTGTGTGTAAGCGTGTGTGTTGCTCATCATGACCCCTCTCTCTGATAGGTCAACACTGAGCTGGAGATACCGCCCACCCAGGCGATGCAGCTGGTGCAAGAGTGAACCTCTCCAGAGATCCCCCGTACTGTACACACCCCCTGCTGGGAAAACTAGTCATGAAACAAACCCTGCTGGAAGAACTCTTTAATAATATTTGAGACAAAACTGTGAGAACAAATAAAGCTTTTATCCTTTTACAGAAGTGGTGCTGCTGTTTGAACAGTTCAGGGGAGAACTAGGACACTAGGACGTCTTATGTGTGTGCGTGTGTGTGTGTGTGGCGTTCAGCCAACGCTGTTGAAGATCTTGTTGTTTATGGCAGAGGGCATGGAGAAGAGCAGCAGGATGAGGAACAGCGCCCCCAGCAGGCTGGCCAGCAGCAGCACACACTGCAGCCTGTAGCTCCTCCAGGACAGGAGGCACAGCACGTGCAGAGGGCTCAGCATCCACGTCATACTGGTGTTGGGACGGCTGCAGGGGAGGGACGGCACGGGAGAGAGAAGGGAGGGATGGAGGGAAACAGAAAGGTGGGGAGAGGGAGGGAGGGAAGGAGGGAGGGAGAAGGTAGTACACAGACATGATGATAATAGGATAGTGATATTTGTAAATATATACATGTACACAGAAAAGTTTTCACAAGCATTCTGACTAAGAGTCACATAAACTCTGCCACGCATACACACACACACACACACTAACTGACCTCTGACTGACTCAAAGACTCAGCAGGTTCTTACCTCAAGTCATTCTGTTTATTTCAAATCATTTTTAAAACAGACGTAAATTAAATATTGGAACACTTTCAACAAAGAGATATAAATACACTCTTAATCGTACAAACAGGCGAGAGTTCAGTGCAAACATGAATTATTTTATCGTACTTTGTGAACACAGAATCACTAAAAGGAGTGCAACACAAGTCATGATGTCAGAATTACAGCTGCAAGCAAGGGATCAAACGGAAGAGCACTGCACACTGCAAACCAAGCCTTCTGATAGGGCGACAGGGTCAAGGGTCAATCCTACCCCCCTATTTTGATACCTCAGGTTCTCATAAACAGCAGCTTAAACTCCAGCACTCTAGACAGAAGGAGTTGTGAGCTATGGGGAAGCTAGCATAAGAGTCATGCTTTGTCACGTGACCTGCTCTCGAACATCAGGTCCCAGACGCATGCTTCCTCGTTGCTAGGCCCTATCGAGGGTAGACTAGGGTAACAGTCAGAGAGCAATCTTTTTATTTGAGGGGTGAAACAGAACAAGCACTGCCCCTTTAAACACTGAGTGGACAACACAAGTGAAGCTAAACCTTAGGAAGGCTACCTCTGAAGAAGTGTTCATTGAACTGAAATGAATTAAGTGAATTCTAGCAAAATAGTTATCTGTATTTAATTTCTTCATCATTTCTGTGCAAATAGTGCAACAAGTTGCCCTAGGAAATCTCCTTCATTTGATATTGTCAACAATTCCCAATAAACCAGTCATCCAACGGTTTCTGTTCTAAATAACTAAAATCAACACCAAATAAATACATAAACAAACATTCTTAGAACAGGGTGAGCTACTCAGCCAAACAGCTGACAGATCAGATCCGGGGCAAACATTCCATTTGGTTAGTTGGTCAGTTCAGGGATGGTAGTGACTGATTGGTTAGGGTCCAGCTAGGAAGCATTGGACTGGTTAGGCCAGGTGTACTGCTGTAGCGTGATTGGGAGATGATGCAGTGGGCCAGTAGCAGAGTTTGTATTAGTCCAGGGGAAAGTCTCATTGTTCAGGGAGAATCTTCACTAGCCAGGTTTGGTGACAAAGGGTGAGAGTGAATGAAGATACGCAGCTGTAGGTGAGGACAGAGGGACAACCTTGCAGCACATAACATCTAGTAACGTCTCCTCATCCAGTCCTGTCCTCTCCCCCTTTCCTCTCCTTTT
This sequence comes from Hypomesus transpacificus, assembly GCF_021917145.1. Classification (NCBI taxonomy): domain Eukaryota; kingdom Metazoa; phylum Chordata; class Actinopteri; order Osmeriformes; family Osmeridae; genus Hypomesus; species Hypomesus transpacificus. The sequence continues at coordinate 10,858,552 of NC_061065.1, read as the reverse complement.
CTTCCCTTCTCTCCTCCACTCCCACCCCCTCCTCCTGTCCTCTCCTCTGCTCCCGCCTCAGGCCCCAAGCATCTTCTTGACTAGGTAGCCAGGCATGCTGTAGAGGAAGACGCACAGCATGGCCAGCAGCAGCAGGGCCACCACTATCTTGATGATCAGCCACTTGTAGCGGTTACAGATGAGGTAGCGCACGGCCTTCAGCGGGCTGAGGAACCACAGGAAGGTTGTGTCTGGACGGCTGGGGGGAGGAGAGGAGAGGAGGAAGAGAGAGAAGGAGAGGAGGGGAGGAAGAGAGAGAAGGAGAGGAGGGGAGGGGGGGGAGAGAGGAAGGGAGAGGAGGAAGAGAGAGAAGGAGAGGAGGGGAGGGGGGGAGAGAGAAGAGGAGGGGAGAGGAGGGGGGGAAAGAAAGAAGAAGAGGAGGGGAGAAGAAAAGAGAGAAGAGGAGAGGAGAGGAAAGGAGGGGGAGAGGAAGATTGTTGGGGGAGGGAAGATGGTTAGAGAGAAAAATTGCAAAGCAGGCATTAGTTGTTAGTTACTATTCATGCAGTAGCCTTACTGGAGTCAATCCAATATCCACAGGAACAGAGCATCACTCCACAGTGACTGAAGCACAGACACACTTTCCGGATGGTGAGCACATGGATGTCAGGTGGAATGACGAGTGCCACGGTAACAACATGTTCACCACTCCACAGCTGTTAAGAGGCCTGGGATGGTGTGTATTATGGGATGGCACAGACACTGGCACAGAGAACACAGGAGGGCAGAGACAGGGAAGTAACCAGGGTATGTACCATAGGGTCTGCTCTCGTAGAGGAATGGGGGTGTAGCGAGGGACAAAGAGAGGAGAGACTTAGGCAGAAATGATGGAGAGAGGAAGCCAAGGATAGAGAGTGAGAGAGAAAAACAGAGAGATACACAGGAATAAATTAACTGAACTGAAACGGAAGAAGAATAAAGTACATAGAGATAAAGAGAGAGGAGAATATGAGAGATGAGAAGAAGAGATGAGAAGGAGAGAGAGAGACAGAGAGAGAGAGGTAGAAAAGAGGGGAGGAAGGAGGGGCTACCGCCGCCGTCTCAGGCCCCCAGCAGCTTCTTGACGAGGTACCCAGGGATGGAGTAGAGGAACAGGCCTAGCAGCAGCAGCAGCAGCAGGGCACCCAGCACCTTCAGGACCAGCCAGCGGTAGTTGTGCCAAATGAAGTATCGGAGGGACTTCAGAGGACTCAGGAACCACATGAGACTGGTGTCTGGACGACTTCCGAGGCAAGGAGGGAGGGAGAGGGAGAGGGAGAGGGGGAGGGGGAGGGGGAGGACAGAGGGACGGGAGGAGGAAGGAATGGAGGGATGGAGATGGAGGGAAAGATCATGTTGGAAGGGAGGGGGGCGATGCACCGAGGAAGGATGGGTGGAAGGAAACAAAGGGAGACAGGTAAAGAGATGGAGGATAAACGAGTGAGAGTGGAAGTGTGGGGGTGGAGGGAGGAGACCGGGCTGAAGGGGGCTGCATCTCCCCCAGATCTGACAGGACAGCCATGACGGTCTGATACTGGAGGTGAAACAGGCTCCTTGAGTCTGTCACCAGCCCCTTTGCTGTGAGAACCAACCCAGTCATGAGGGAAGAGGAGAGAAGACCATGTCTGTGCCACTGGTTTCTATGTTCATGTGTGTTTGTCTGTGTGTGTGTGTGACTGTGTGTGAAAGAACGTGCCTGTGTGGGTTTAAGTGTGTGTGTGCTTGTCTGTGTACTGTGTGTGTATTCTTACTTTGGTTTCTCCAGAGGGTCAGGCTCATTGCGTCCCAGACCTACTGGACACTTCTCAGCCTCCTCCGCTGTCATGAGGTGAAGCTCCGCCTCCACTTTACCCTGTGACATCACAGAAGCCAAATACTGTTCATCAACACAAACGGAAACCGTGTGTGTGGTGTGTCTATGTACATGTCTATGACTGTCTGTCTGTGTGTCCATGTGTGTGTCTGTGTGTGTGTGTCCATGTGTGTGTCCATGTGTGTGTATGTGTGTGTGTGTGTGTGTGTGTGTGTGTGTGTGTATGTGAAGGGTACCGTGAGCTCCATGTCGTCGTTCTCGTCGCGGGCCACGAAGGGCCACCAGCCCTTGACCCTCCTCTGCTTGAAGATGGAGATGGTGGGAAGGTCGTGCTCATTCTGGATCATGTTGATGGAACACTGCTTGGACGTCTTCGCCCCACGGGGGAACCGGTTCAGGTCCAGCTCTATCGCTCCTGGGAAGAAGAAGACAACAACAGCAGTGACCATATGTTTATATGTAAATCTGGTGTTCATAATGATCATTTGGTTTATACCGTACATATTTGAAGGTGACACGGAGGTGAAAGGTCGTACCCAGGAAGTCATCTGCGGAGAAGTGGTCTGCGTCCCACACCTGCATGGTGAGGCGGGCTGGGATCTTGTACTCGGTCTCATCCCAGGAGAACATGGACTCCTTCTTGGAGATGACGATCTTCTCCTCGGCCATCAGGTAGTCGAAGGGGAATACAAAGCGCCAGTTGAAGTTGCCCTCTCCTGTCAGGGAGTGGTAGTGCACGTCTGTGTCCTGCTTGTCCTCCTGCTGCCCTTTCAGCCAGCTGGGAGAGAGGTCAGAGGTTACACAGAGAGGTCAAGGGTCAGAGTTGTCAGAGATGCTTTGACCTACCTGGTCAAAGTACAGAGGAGATGAGATTGAGGACTGTGTTACTGAAGGTAGATGTCATGCAATCTATAGTCTGTAGAAATTAATTGTTGAATTCAATGTAAGGATTGCAGAGGCTGGTTATTGATTAGAGACTATTGATTAAAATGTGATCATGCAATCACTAGTTTGTAGTATGTGTGAAGTAAAGGTGAAGTCTATAACATGTCATAACAACACATGATATAATCCTCCAATAACTAATCAGTCATAATTAAATCCAAATCAAATAGATTCCCATTAACAATTTAAAGACGGCATCAAAGGACTACAGCACCAGGCACCAGACTGTAACTATCCCCAATACAGAAATAAAACTGAAATAAAACTGGTTTGTTGTTGGAGGGTCAAACGTTTAAAACAGGCCATGCACACACAAAGCTTGCGTTTTACAAAATGATAATCAGTCAAATCAGAAATCAAGTGAGGCCCTTTAAAGTGTTCCTCAATGTCCTGTTCTCCTATAGGTACTGTCCCAGGCTTAGAGGATACTGGGAGGGGAGGAGGAAGGTGTTACACAAGCCAGGATTAGTTAGGGTAAACTAGGCCTAGCTAGGGTGAATAAGGGATAGGATTATTTATGTTTTTTTATCCTAAATCAGGGATTGACAGAGTTCGTTTGGGCTGGTTGGCGTTTGTCTAGTCAGGCCAGTTTGCATGGTGGTTCCATAGAACACCTAATGGAGTGGAGACCATCTTGTCAGACCATGTGACCTGCAATGGTGTAGGAGGAGGAACAGATGTTGTTGAGGGTCAGACTGACAGGGCTTACAGAAACAGGATAGAAACAGTCCGAACCAGAGATTATCTTTAAATGCGTTTACTCGTCAGTGTATCAGTGGCAACATTTTGTTTATATGGCATTAAGGCTTCTTTAGAACCAACATGTGGAATCTCTTGGCTTATGCTTTCATGCAAGAGATCAAACATCTCCTTCTGAGTAATCTGAACCCCTGCCCTAGGGACAGTTGCTATGGAAAGACAGGACCATACCTTCCATTGGATATAGCAAAAATGCTTTCACCTTCTATTACTAAAAGCTAGTTCCTGATCAAACTCCCCACCAACTACGTAAGTCTAATATAAATACCTCCCCGGGTCAATTCAATGATCAACCATAGAAACATTTTTTTCCCCTGTAAGTAACCTATATTTGATAGGCCAATGATCCTGTATGAATGTAAAATAGATATGGTTCTGATTGGTCCCTCTCTGTAAGTGGGTGTTAAAGCCATTGTTTGCTGTGTGCTGATAGGAGGGGTGGGGGGGGAGGGGGTGGGTTTTCAGCTAGGGATCTGCGTGCTGGTTGGATTGCTGAAATTAGGGACACGTTAGGAGGGGAGAAAGAAGGAGAAGTTATGAGGGTAGGAGGGCAAGGGATAGCAGAGGGAGAGGTAAGGATGAGTGGAGAGGGAGAAAGGATGAGATCAGAAGAAGGGATAACGAGAGGAAAGGAGGAGGAGAGGAAGGAGTAGGGGATGAGGACGGGGAGGTTGGTACGAGCCATGCGATGGAGTCGTTTGTGGAGTCGTTTGTTTACCCCCTGACATAGATGTCAGACATCTTCTCTCCTGTCATGAAAGCATCGTCCTCTAGAATGACGTCATCTGTGTTCCAAATAATAACACGGAGCTCAAAGCTAGGCAACAGCAGAGCGTTGACGAGAGGAGAGAGAGAGGGGACCACAGGAGAAACACCACAAACACAGAAACACACCACAAACACACACAGAGAGGGAAAAACGGGAACACAAGAACACAAGAGTGATTAAGGCCAAGCACACACGCATCACACCCACACGGGCGGGGCAGAGCGCTGCTCGTCCCTCCGTACCTACCCCCGGACAAATATGTCACTGGACTTTTCCCCAGTAAAGTAATCATCATCCTCCAGAATCACTTCATCTGTGTTCCATATAACCACCCTGAGCTCATATCTGGGGCAGGAAGCATGAAGGAACACACACACACACAGTTGGACTTGGTGTTTTGCTTTTCCACAGTATGAACTGACTCTAAGGAGAGCAACTTACCACAGGACACCCGTGGACAAAACTACAAGTTCAGCTGATTTAAAATAAACTGTAGATTTAAATTATTTTGATTGAACATTCAAAGTAAACAATTTGTATCATTTGGAAACCGTAGCTTATCTGATCTATCTCTTGCTAGTCCGGAGGAGACAATCCATAATTTAATTTTCAGTTGTTATGGTCAGGGACCTACCTCTTTGGTTTCCGTGGGGATATGTCAATGGCAGGTCCGGGGGCTGGCATGTCCATAGGGAACATGTCCACCCACATCTCCAGCCGCCCCTGTGGAGATAACACACAATTCTCCACTACAAATCTACTGTTGAGTGAGTGTAAGAGTGTGTGTGAGTGCTTTCAGTGGACTGTATTTAGTATGTTTATGTGTGTAACATCTGTGGGCATCTGGGAGAGCATGTGACAGACCTGTTCTATGCCAGGCTTGTCTGGGTTCTGCAGGGGTCTGGTCTCCACGTGTTCAGGGATGAGTTTACAGCCCACTCTGGGGATCTCCTCCCACTGCCTCAACACAGTCAGAGCCAGGTGCTCCTCAGTCTGCTTCTTTAGACCTGGGGGGGGGGGGGGGGGGGGGGGGGGGATATGAGAAGAAGCACTACTGGTGCCATGTTACAGGACAGTAGGAGAGGAGGAAGTCTAGAAGCACCGTTCTCATCCTCGATGTCGGTGGGCCCCAGGAAGATGCGGCTGGCCACCTTGACCCGGCCCCCGGGCCCGTAGTGTGGCCCGTCCAGCTTGCCCTCCTTGCACAGCTTGGCCAGGACCTGGCTGGGCTTCAAGGGATCCCGCCACTGGTTGTAACCGTGCCTGACAGCAACAGGAGACATGGCAGGGTTAGTGAGCGTTTATGAGGGTGAGTCATTTATTAATGCTGAGAGACAGACAGACACACTCCAACACACACACACACACAGGTAATCACATGGAGTAGTTGCTGCTGATGCCACAGGTGGCCCTGTGCTTGCTGTAGAAGCGGTTCTCCAGGTCAATCTTGGTCTCTCCTATCAGGTCGTCAGTCCCCACCAGGTCCCAGTCATACACAGACACTGTCAGCATGGACTCCATAGGGAAGGTCGCCTCGATGTCAAACGACCTGGGAGAGGAATTACCGTATGGTGGAGAGAGAGATGGAAAGAACAAAAGAATGGAGAACAATGAACGTAGAAAGTAAGAAAAGAATGGAGAGCAGGTGGGCAGGAAAGAGGGATGAACAGATGGAGGTAGAGAAGAAGGGAGGGAGTGGGAAGGGAGGGAGGGAGGGAGGGAGGGAGGGAGGGAGGGAGGGAGGGAGGGAGGGAGGGAGGGAGGGAGGGAGGGAGGGAGGGAGGGAGGGAGGGAGGGAGGGAAGGGGAGCGAAGGAGGGGAGATAGAAATGGGTTAGCAGTGTTTAGAAGATTCAGTTCATTCACTTCGTAAGCCTTTTTGGGACTACAGGAAGTAATTGTCACTCCATACACTCACTTGCCAAAGACAGGGTTTAGCTGCTTGGAAATGTAGTTCTCTTTGTCCTTCAGCTCAGACTTGCCCAGTTTGATGACGATGTAGGGGTCTGCTTTTCCATTGATGTCAGCAGGGTGCAGATCAGTGGCCTGGATGACAACATACACTCATCATCTGTGGTACACACAAGGGTCAGGGGTCAAGAGTTCAAAGGTTGAGAGGCCACTCACCCTGACCACATACACTCGGACGAGCACGTTGATCGGGTCGTTATGTGGGATGCTCTGGAACATGCCCATATTAGGGTCAAAGCCCGCCTCCCTGGTGATGTCATTGGAGAGTGGAAGCTTGTACATGCACATGGAACCCTGGGTCAAAACACAGGTACAAGTGATTAGGAACCAACAACCGTGTCACAATCAGTAAGAACAACTATTCCACGATACTGATTTAATCAATTCCAATTGATTCCGATATCCAAAGTACCAGTGAAACTATTTTGTTCAAGTTGGAAAACATTTGAAGAGTTGTGTGTGAATCCACATTGTGAGTGATGAGAGTGTGGAGAACATGTCCTCTGGAGCACCTTGAACCTGCCCACAATCCTGTCGTCGTCCAGGGCATGCTCGTCATCATCCCCTGCCTTCCCTCTGTACAGGTTGAAGGTGTGGAGCCAGTCCTCAAAGTTGTCAAACTCACTCTCCAGCTCCTTGTGGTACACCTGGACAAACACACACATTCACATGCACACACAAACATGCATGCACACATTCACACAAACACAATTTTCAGCAAAAGAGCAGTTAAACATTTATGAACATTGTGGCGTCCGTGTGTGTGAATGTGTGTCTGTCCTCTATGTGCGTGTGTTACTGTGTGCGTACAGTATATGTGTGTATTTATTCGGTTTTCCACCGTACTGTGAGGAGTATGTTTCCATGGTGACGAGAGGAAGCCACACCCACCAGCAGCTCATCCACTCTGGGCTTGGGGGGGCGTTTCTCTAGCCCCTCCCCCGCGTGAGCCTTCTTCTTCTCCCTGGAGCTCTTCTTCTCCTTCTTCTCCTTCCCCCTGGGGCCTTTACCAGACAGGTCATCAGCTCTGATCTCTGGGTGAGCGAGGGAGGAGCGGAGGGGTGGAGGAAGGGAGGAGCGGAGTGAAGGGGTGGAGGAGCAGAGGGGTGGAGGTGACACCAGGTGAGGAGGAGTGATGGAGGAGCAGGAGTGAAGGAGGACGGACACAGCACTTTGTCAATCGACATGAAAGCTGACAGAGTTGCAACTTCCTGTGGAACAATAACCATGGTGATTCATCGCTAATGAGGCACTTGCCTGGTGACATCGCCCATATTAATGTCTCAACCATTGCCGATGGATATTACAACTCTTACATGAATGTGCTCTCCGATACTACATGATGATAAAAGGTTCCTGATTTTAATCACTTTGTGGAATCAGTTGTAGTTAAAGAATGAGGGTACTTGTATTTATTTAGTGAAAAGGGTTAGATTCATCAGTCAACTATCATGGCAGTGCAGGGTGGGTGGGTCAGGCTGTAGGGACAGAAGCAGAGGGGTGGTCTTGAGGACAGCGTCACTGCCCTTAGATAGTTGCATTCCAGGAGAATGAATCAGCTGGATGGGAGGGAGGGGGGCGAGGGAGGGGGGCGGGCGAGGGAGGGGGGCGAGGGAGGGGGGCGAGGGAGGGCACATGCTTTTGTCCTGCCAGACAAACAGACTTCAGCATGATTGTTCCTTTAGTGGGTCATGCTGTGGTCGTGTTGTGGTCGTGTTGTGGTCGTGTTGTGGTCGTGTTGTGGTCATGTTGTGGTCGTGTTGTGGTCATGCTGTGGTGTTGTTGTCTACCTCCTCCCTCAGCTGCTATCTCCTGCTCCTCCCTCTCCTCTGCCTCTGCCTGCGCTGCCTCCTGGGCCTTCAGGATCTGAGGAATCAGACCAACAACCTTCACATCACAGGCAGCCTTAACAACCATGACATGACCAGGCCAGAACATATGTACAGTGCCCTCCAAAAGTATTGGAACAGTGAGGCGAATTCCTTTATTTTTGCTGTAGACTGAAAACATTTGGGCTTGACATCAAATAATGAACGTGAGACCAGAGATCAACGTTTCAGCTTTTATTTCCAGGTATTTACATCAGGATCTGATGCACAACTAAGAAAATATCACATTTTGTTTGAATCCACCCATTTGTCATGTGATCAAAAGTATTGGAACAGATATACTTAAAACATATTTAAGTGAATAAGACTTAATATTTAGTTGCAAATCCTTTGCTTTCAATAACTGCAGCAAGTCTGTGACCCATTGACGTCACCAAACTTTTGCATTCTTCCTTTTTGATGCTTTCCCAGGCTTTCACTGCAGCCTCTTTCAGTTGTTGTTTGTTTTGTGGGGTTCCTCCCTTCAGTCTCCTCTTAAGCAGGTAAAATGCATGCTCTATAGGGTTTAAGTCTGGAGATTGACTTGGCCAGTCTAATACCTTCCATTTCTTGCCCCTGATGAACTCCTTTGTTGTTTTGGCAGTGTGTTTTGGGTCGTTATCTTGCTGCATGATGAAGGCTCTGCCAATCAGTTTGGTTGCATCTTTCCTTAAATTGGCAGACAAAATGTTTCTGTAGACTTCCGAGTTCATTTTGCTGCTGCCATCATGTGTTACATCCTCAATGAAGATTAATGAGCCCGTCCCAGAAGAAGCCATGCAAGCCCAAGCCATGACATTACCTCCACCGTGTTTCACAGATGAGCTTGTGTGTTTGGGATCATGAGCAGTTCCTTTCTTTCTCCAAACTTTAACCTTTCCATCACTTTGGTAAAAGTTAATCTTTGTCTCATCAGTCCATAAAACTTTGTCCCAGAATTTTTGAGGTTCATCTCTGTACTTTTTGGCAAATTCCAGCCTGGCCTTCCTATTCTTCTTGCTAATGAGTGGTTTGCATCTTCTGGTGTAGCCCTTGTACTTTTGTTCATGAAGTCTTCTGCGAACAGTAGATAGTGATACCTTCACTCCTGCCATCTGGAGGTTGTTGCTGATCTCACTAACAGTTGTTTTAGGGTCTTTCTTTACAGCTCTCACAATGTTTCTGTCATCAACTGCTGATGTTTTCCTTGGTCTACCTGTTCGACGTCTGTTACTTAGTACACCAGTAGTTTTCTTCTTCTTCAGGACATTCCAAATGGTTGTACTGGCTATGGCCAATGTTTCTGCAATGGCTCTGATTGATTTTCCATCTTCTCTAAGACTCACAATTGCTTGTTTTTCACCCAAAGACAGCGCTCTGGTTTTCATGTTGTTTTCACCTCTGAATACAGTCTGCATAGACAAAACCTATCTTACCCAATCTGAACCTGAGTGTAGACATTCAGTGGTATTTATTGATTGAATAATGTATGTAATAGGACATACCTGGGCCACAAAACACACCTGTCAGTCACATGTTCCAATATTTTTGCTCACGTGACAAATGGGTGGGTTCGAACAAAAAGGTGATATTTTCTAATTTGTGCATCAGATCCTGATGTAAATACCTGGAAATGAAAGCTGAAACGTTGATCTCTGGTTTCACATTCATCGTTTGATGTCAAGCCCAAATGTTTTCAGTCTACAGCAAAAATAAAGGAATTGGCCTCACTGTTCCAATACTTTTGGAGGGCACTGTATATTATAGTATATGAAATCTAACATTTTGATCATTTAATTAATCAGAATAGAATAAAGTGTAATAGAGTACAATAGAACACAATGTATATGAATAGAATAGGCCACACCTCCATCAGGGTTTCTATGGAAGCAAAGTATTTGGACCACCAGTCCAGCATGCTCTCATCCAGCTCCTCCTCCTCCACCTCTCCCCCCTTCTTCTTTTTCTTCTTCTTCTTCCTCTCCTTCTCTTTGTCCTCCTCATTCTGCCGGAAGGAAGGAGACACTGAGCCAGGGTGCTGATAAGGTGGGGGCTTGTCCCCACAGGTCGACAACCACTGGTTTACTGGGTGCTGGTCACAGACAGGAGACCCGAGTACTCACCATGTCTACTTTAACTACAGCATCAGACGTCTACAGGAGGGGCCACACAAAACAACACCAGTTACACTCTGCACGAAGGAAATACACAACACGCCGATCTACTCATACACCTCACATGCACACACACAGACACGCGCACACACACATCTTACAGCGTCTAATTTGACCACTGTGTCCATCTTCCTGTAGGACTCGGTATCCATGTTGACGATGACATCACCTAGGGGGCGAGAGAGGGTGCGGGGAGGGGTGTGGGTGTAAAGGGAGGGGTTAGGGCGGAACCCCCCGTTGGTGAGGACCATGTAGCCATTCATAAGTTTAGCTGTGAGGGGGGTCAGGGGTCGAGCAGGAAGTGAGACCACCACGGAGGGACGGGACAGGACAGCCAGAGAGGGATGAGAAGAGAGGGGGGAGACCGGGGAACACAAGACAGAGAAAGAGAGAGGGGAGACCGGGGAACACAAGACAGAGAAAGAGAGAGGGGAGACCGGGGAACACAAGACAGAGAAAGAGAAAGAAAAAGAGAAAAACCAGGAGATGTACAGAAACACGGGGCGGAGGTGGATGGATAGGATGAAGAGCATGAAGGGGCAGAAGCAAGCAGAGAGAGAGTGTCAGAGTGAGTCAGTGAGAAACACACACTCTCCTCTACAGTACAGTGTAGCACAGTACAAAGGGTTATACTGCAGTTTACAACACACAGGAATCATTCGAGAGGAAGCACAATCTGCTGAGAAACTGAATGAATGATACATAATATTGACTGACTACAGCATTTAGACTTGGACTTGAGAGTTCAAAAACATTGAGGGATCACAGTATGCATGTAAAAAAATACTGTCCCAGTGTACCAGTGTGTGTGTGTGTGTGTGTGTGTCTACCTGCGCTGGACCAGTG
>NC_061065.1:10797411-10842411 GCF_021917145.1 Hypomesus transpacificus | reverse complement strand
CACACACACACGCACACACTCACTCACCACATACAGACACACTCACGCAGGCACACACACACACAAATGCACACACTGACCACATTCACACACACACACACACACACCACGGACACAAACCAACACACATCTCCCTCCTGTCTGTGTGGTACTGTACCATTTCTCTCATGCAGGACTTGAGTCTCTCCCGGTCCAGTTTGGTTCTGCCTGCCTGGTTCTGGTCCTTGTTGGCCAGAGTGACAAAACGGCTGAAACACAGAGAGATGAACCAGTGGATGGCTCAGCAGTCCATGTTTATCATTCACTCTCACACTCCTTCACACTGTTTACACCCTCATGTGTGAAAAGGATCAATCTGAATGAACAATGTAATAACAGTCAGTAGGTAATGTGCATCCATATTAATTACTGTTTTAATTGACGTGATAGCTGTATTATAATTGCAGTGTCACCTGCAGCCAGTATGAAGGTAGAGGATAATTCATAAAGTAATTTAAAATGGTGTGTGTTTGCATGGATTATTGTGATAATGGAATGATTACTGCTGTGTGATAATGTGTGTTTGTGTGATTATGAATGTGTGTGTGTGTTTGTGTGCATGTGCGTGTGTGTGTTACCTGCAGCCAGTGCAGAGTTCCTCCAAGACTCCTCTTAGTCTGCGCTCCGGGTAGGCCGTCTCTGTCTTAATGATCTCCTGCACATCATTCAGACCCTCCTCCTGAAAGACACACACACACAAACAGACAGACATACACACAGACGTTAGAAAAATAAGACGTGCATATAATATATCTAAAGATATTCATATCATCTTTACATACACATATATACATGCTAACAAACACCAACAAGGACAAACCAGTTTGTCTGCAATCTTGTCCATGATGTTGGAGTTGTACAGCCTGCGTCTTTGGTCCTGCCACCAGCTCTTGATGTAGATACAGGGCTTCTTCTCAAAGTAGGGCAGGTGGAAGTAGTTCCTGAGGGGAACACAGAGGAGGGCGACACTGGTTCATTAAGAACACACTGACATGATATCCAGGACAGTGACAGTGGGCATAATATTTTTGTTGTTCCCTGTGGGAATCATTGACCAAACTACCTCTTTTAGTGACAGTGTGTGTGTGTGTGTGTGTGTGCAGTTTATGAGGTTGACCGGGTGACCTTTGAACTCTGACCTGTCTGTGATGACGGGCTTCATGGGAGGGGTGGAGGAGACAGAGACCAGGTCTCCCTCTTCATCACCCTCATCTTCCTCACTGGAGTTCTGGATCAGCTCAGACTCCTCCTCGTCGTTCTCCCCTCCTCCCTCCCTTTTCTTCTTCTTCAACGACGGCTTGCTCACCCCATCTATCTGGTTACCATAGTTACCTAGGTATACGGTGGGAAGAGGATGAGTTGGGGGGTGTTGTGTCATGGTTTGAGAGACGCCCCGAAACAAATGTGTACTTTTTTTCAAATGTCATGGCTGTCTATCTTTCTACTCACCTATAGTAACTTCAAAGCTGATTGGTTTGTCCCCGATCTTCCTGTCGATCATGGTGGCCTCAAGAAATGCACCAAAGAGGAAGAATTCTTCAATTTTCCCCGTGGCACTCTGAAGAGAGGAAATAATAAAAGCAAACCTCTTTGTTTTTTTATGTTTCACAACCGATTATCTCATCAGCACTGACATCTCCACAATTTACATTAATGTGAAGTATAAACGATTTCCTCTGGAAGGTAACAAATTCAAATGCATTTTCTCTCATTAACATGAATTATTATCTTCTATCTGACATTAATGATTATTGTTTGGTGCAGTCAATCTATCCTCCTAACTACTGTTATTCCTTTTTTTCTTCCTCACACTTTTTCCCCCTTCCACCTGACTGGGAAGATTGGTGACATGGACAGCCTTTTGGGAGAGATGGGTTTAATAAACTGCTTGCAGCCAGCCTGCTTTCATTGCTAATCCTACAGCCTGAAACACAGCTGGTGGCTAGCCTGCTAATATTGCTAATCCTATAACACATTAATACTGCTTATCCTATAGATAAGATCAATTGGATCTCCCTGGTGGCCAGTTAGTTACAGTAAATCAATGTCAGTTTAACACCAGAATGGAAATATTTGACTAGTTTATGGTGGGGTCAGGTGTGTGTGTGTGTGTTTTACTATTATCTCATTTCATATTCCTACTCACTACAAGTCAAACATCTGAAAGAACAAATGAGAACGTCTCCTGTTGGAAATATTCAAGTTCTGTGAGAAAATTCCAGGGAGACAGGTAACATGCGCCATATCTCTGGTTGGTCGATTTGCACTCATCCTAAATCAGCCAGCCATTGATGCTCTGTGCCTGAGCTGGTCGTACATTGGCTTCTCTCCCTTTACCAGCCAATCGGGGAAAACTCTCCCCAACTAATGACCACTAATCTCTGATCCAGCCAACCAATGACATCCCACCTCTGAAATGTTGGACACTGGTTCCACCTGCACGTCTGTAGAGCTCATGATCTCAGTGGAGGTGGTGTCAAGGATCTCCACGGCGACAGAGATGAGGAGGCGTGCCCTGAAGGACACGCCCTCTCCCAGCCCCTCGTTCAGGTCCTGGTGCTCATCCATGAGGGTGTACTGGCGAGTGGAGCCGTACATGTTGACCCAGGCAGGACCCATTGTGGGCAGGAAGCCTGAGGGGGGAGGAGACAGGAAGTGTACAAGTAGGAGAGCATAGGGGATGAAGAAGCAGAGGAGGGAAGAGGTGGAAGAGGGTTGAGGAGGAATGACAGGAGAAAGATTAATGGGGGAGAGAAGCGAAAAAGTAATTAAGAGGGATGGGGGAGGTCAAGAAGGGAAGGGAGAAAGGATGAGAGAAAGGAAAGGAAAGGAGAGAGGATAAACAGTTAATTAAACTGTGGACTGTCTCATTGTGAGGTTCTGGATGAATGAGTGTGGTATATGAGCATGTTATTATCATTATCCAAGATGAGTTGCGATACGAGGTAAGAGGTCAGAGCTACTGTACGTAAAGACCTGAGGTGAAATCATAGATTCAGATCCTTCAGTAGAACTAGTAAAACAGGTGTGCTACTTATTCAGTCACAGACTTGCAGATCCACTGTTTGGACTACCTTTGTCGCCGTCGTTGGAGATCTTGCGCAGGTCTAGGAAATGTGTTCCTATAGCAACGTCATTGACTTTGTCAGAGTCTCGTATCTGGACCTTCAAGCGTTTGCAGAGCGGGGGGAACATCTCTGTGAATATGACCTGCTCGTTCCAGACGGGCTCGTAGCTGCTTTTCTGGACAGACGTCTTACCCTGCGCAGAAACAACATGACACAAACATAAATACTAAACATGGCGCCACATCCCTGAGGGTGCTACCAAAAAAACAGTTGAGGAACAAGATAATTAGTACATTCTTTAACTCTGGTTAATTGGTTGTGCAATTTCTCCTGGATGAGAAATAAAGTTTACTATATTCAACTCTTATCTACTCTTTGCTGATGTGATAGTATAATAGTTACAATTCACCTCAACATAGCATGAGAAGCCCCCTCCTCCCTCTTCTCTGCGATGCTGTGAAGAGTTACCTTCTGTCCAGCAAAGAGCACCTGGACGTATGGGTCCACCAGGTCTCGGTTCTCCCCTATGAAGGCCTTCTTCACGTTGGCCATGATGCTGGTATTCATCTTGGGCAGGCCCTCGGCTCGGTAGATCTTCACGTAGAACCGTGCCCACTGTCTCTCTGAAGGAACGCCCTCGGGCAGCAGGAGATTACTGGGGAAATCATCACGACACAGGGAATATAACATGATGTTCGGAGATCTTTCTATGACAGAAATGAACTGCACTTTGCCCTGTCAAACGATTAGTTCTCAAGCGGTTTTAGTCGATCCCTCTTTGAAAAACGAGCATTCCAATGCCTTATATAAGATAATCGGACTGCAGAATCTAAGAACATTCTCACCCTTCTATGTCATCCTCGTCTGTCTCGTTGGCCTTATGTGGGGTCTTGATGTTGTCTCCCTTCCCGACGACGGCGATGTCACACTTGATATAACCTTTGCACCCTGCCGTGATGTCATCAGGGTCAGACAGCATGGCCCATTTGTGGTAAAACTGGTGCTCTGAAATAGGTGTCAACCAACCATCAGACAGTCTATCAACTAATGAACCATGTATTCAATCAATAGTCAAAATCAATAAAATAATTGGAAAGCCAACAAAACCAACCAAATCCTAATGACCTAAGAACTGTCCAGCCTGACCATCCATCCATCCTAAACTCACCAGGCTGTGAATAGACAGTGCCAACATCCATTTTGAACGTTCCAACCAAGGTGCCACTCCGCAGTAGGTTCTTAGAGTGAATCACCTGGACAGAGAGAAACCACACCAATGTGTTTGTGAGTAGGTGAGGATGTGTGTGTGTAAACACACATGTACACAATGCAACGTGCTCTACTTACTGACAGCTTCAGAATCTTGTCATACATGACGTCTGGTGGCACGTGGAAGTCGAAGACAAAATACTGTAGAGAGGAGAAGCAGAGGGAGGCTGGTGATATGAAACAGAGCGAGGCCTTTCTACTGCTTCTGTTCATGACTGATGCTCTGCCCATTTTGGAGAGGAGAGAGAGTGAGAAAGAAAGAAAGAAAGCAGGACTCACGTCGTTGTAGTAGGGACAGTTGGTGGACTCCTTCATGGAGGTGTACTTCCTGTCATCCCCGATCTCCACACACACCACAGGGTCCATGTTCAGTCCCACCAGCTGCCTGGCTTCAATCACGGTGATGCTAATCTAAAAGGAGGTGTTAGCATGATGACCACCATTAGTGACCTTGAAAAGAACGGTAAAAACATGCTAAGCTTAGCTAAGGCATATATATATATATATATATATATATATATATATATATATATATATATATATATAAATATATGACAATGCTGCCATCACTGATATTTTCTCAAAGAATATCCCTTGAAAAAGCTAAAGATACTCTAAAGATAGTTTAACTTTTCACCCTGAAAGAATGAAAAACTTTGTAGAACAACAGTTACTTCTCCACTATCCAAAACTTGAAATCAATGTGTGCTGAAGCATAACCAATGAGCCAGGCGACACAAACTGGAGGAAATGAAGGAGAAAGATTCAGAGAGCCAAGCTGTGTCCCAATAGGTTAATTATATATCTACTAAAGTGAAATGAAGAGGAGAGAGTTGAGGAGAGTAAAGGGAAAAAGGAGAGTCAATAAGCACAAACAAGAGACAGCTCCAGGGAGAAAGAGAAGGCAACAGAGAGATAGACATAGAGAGGGTAAAAGAGAGAAATAAATGGAAGAAAATGCAAGAAAGTAAGACAGAGATTCAGAGAGGGTGATGTGACTGAACAGTATTTCTCATTTACATCTATATAGTCTGGTGGAAGACAGCACTATACAGAATGTAGGCCAGGATGGTAGTGGGAGGGGGGGGGGTCTAACCACAGGCCTGAGTCTGCCCTCACTAATGAGCTGTTCTTTCTGCCATTCTACCACCCTGCCTTCATCCCTTAATCCCTACTGGAAAAGTATCATCCCTCTCTCCTCTCCTCTTCCACCAGCTCTCATCAGCCTAGCCTTCCAGTCTTAGCGATGATGAAACAGTGGTTGAGGAAGAGGAAAGGCTTTCCCAGGAACAAGCACACTGTAAGTGAACACAAACACACACTTCTCTCACCTGGTAATCCACTGGTCTCCCAGAACTGGGCTCCATCTTGATATCAGGCTTTGACCTGATTAAAACCGGGGCAGAGAGTCACACACCTGGATGTATGTGTGCATGTGTGTATGTGTGTGTATGTGTGTGCATGGGTGTGTGTGTATGTGTGTGTATCTACCTCTTATTGGAGACATTAGTGGTGACAGCAGTAACAGAGGCCAGAGAGATGGTATCAGGGTCCAGAGCCCCACCCATACGCATGGCCTTCCTGTCCAGATCCTCCATGTCCAGGACAGCTGGCTCATCTGGGGGAGGGGAGAGGAGAGGAGGAGGGGGGGGGGGGGGTTACGTTGAGGAGGAATCCAATGGCAAGAATGAAACTTGTTTTGTGTTCCGTCTCAGTCATGAATTCATCTGTTGTTGTCTCTTGCCTGAATGAGCTCTGACCTAGGGACCTTAGTGTTGAACTTGACCCTCACCTTGCTCCCTTGACCAATCAGAGTGCTCAACTTGTGTTTACCTCCTCTCTTGTGGTCATCTTTGAAGTTTCTCATCTTGCCGAGCTTCATGGCTGAGAACACGCCCTTCCCGGCTCTGATTGGATAAAAAGAGAAAAGGGGAAGGTATAGGGTGAATGTATAGAAACGACATCATCAATGTTTTGGAATAGTTTTATCTCGAACAAAACAATCTGTAAGTAAATATAAACAAACTACAAAGGCCCACAGAGAACCCAACATATCTACAACAGAACCACCATGGAAACATTTCTACAGATAAACATCACCGCTAGGGTCTAGACAGTCCCCTCACCCTCCGACCTCCAATCACAATAGGCCTAGTGGGTGTCCAATGACCACGCAGATATTAAAAAGGATCGCATATCACCACAACAACAAAGGGCTGTGATGTCACCACCGTGCCTGACAAATGAGCTGCCTTAATAATTAAAAACGCGAAGCGTGGCCATCCAGTGGGCCTTGAACATGAATACATGTCTATCAAGCGATGAAAAGGACAGTTCTTCTGTTGGGCTCCATGGGGAACAATCTTACCAGAGCAGAAATTCTGCTTTCATCTTCCCTTCCTTGTCACACTGGTACTGTATCTATCAAGCCTTTAATAAAAGCAGAGACTCCAATAAAAGAGAAGACCTGCTCGAAAATAAAATGAAACATAAAAGAAATGCTTTCAGACAGTCAGCACATTTAACATGACAGAGTTTCCCTGTAGACTGGAGCTTCAAGTGAAACACCAGTGAGGCTTTTCAAGTTAGCAAAATTCAAAGTCAAAATTCCCTCCATATGCATAGTTGTTCAGAAAGTCATCGTTTATCAAGTTTAGTGTGGACAGACGGCCCCTTCAAATCTGATCAGGTCTAAAATAATATCAAAGTCTCAAAATTCAGATGGATGACATGGATAGACATGGATAGTCTCAACAGATCTGTCGATATATTTGGCAAGCAGATTATTAAGGCAAGTTATGCATAGACTCAGATTACTCATATTAACATTACACTGCCATTTGTACTATAGTATGCTTGGATGAATCATGAAACCTTTGGGGAGAAAGCCCCTATAGTACACTCAAAATAAGCTTAATTATCAAAGCACACAACAATCAAAAAGTGTAGCACAAAAGTGAAGCATCCTAACAGCTGGCAAACAAGCATCACACTGATCTAGAGAGATCCGACTATCCTGCAGCTATCCCCCTCCAGCACCCGTCCTGCATGTGTACATACCATGAAAGAGACACAGAGGGGTCCCAAACCCAGCTCTCCAGGGGGTTAGGATCAACAAGCTTCACCTGGCCTTCAAACTGGTTGTTTTCCCATATGTGTTGCATGGACAGGTGTGATGCTCAGGCAGTCCAGACCACA
Source organism: Hypomesus transpacificus (assembly GCF_021917145.1). Taxonomy (NCBI): domain Eukaryota; kingdom Metazoa; phylum Chordata; class Actinopteri; order Osmeriformes; family Osmeridae; genus Hypomesus; species Hypomesus transpacificus. The sequence continues at coordinate 10,834,837 of NC_061065.1, read as the reverse complement.
CAAGTAAAGAGGTGGACAGGTATGGAAGAATGGAGGGAGGGAGAGAGGAAGGGAGGTAGGGAGAGAGAGAGAGAGAGAGAGGCAGTTGATGGACTACAGTTGAGGACAGAGTAGAACATAGAGGGGGGCGGAGGGAGGGAAGAGATGAAAGAGGGAGACAGAACTATCAGGGAATCTAAGAAAGTAGCCAAGCATGGACAGCGATCCACTGGACCATGCATTCACTGGAACATGTACACACACGCACGCACTCACACACATTGAGATAAAGGCAGTATTTTTCCACAAAGGGCCCAGTCAGAAGGAGGTTGAGGAGGACACAGAGGAGGTTGTCAGTCTGTCAGAGTAGCAGGATTATAAAGAATAGAAGAAGAAACACACGCTTAGGATCAGAGAACACTGAGACTAAATGAACCTCTGCTATCAGACATGAAAATATGTATTTTCCTGTCTCTCCACATCAGTGTCTCTGACAGAGAGACAGAGAGCTGCCGGTTCTGGAGAAGGGAAATAACCAAACTGAGTGACAGAGCTGACATTATAGCACCTACTTGTCCTTCCATGGTTTCCCGCTCTTTTCCTTCCCCCTTAAGAGCAGCGTATGGGATGCAGTTCAGGACAAACACAGCAGAGCAAACACAATCACATTCTGAGAGAGTTCAGTTCAGAGCTCAGACTAGTGCAGATTGGGTTTTCTGTTATATTTGAATACAATCAAAATCAGAAATGATCATGAATTCTGTCTGATTGTCAATCATCTCTAATATACCTGTGTTTCTTTTCCTTCTTGTCCTTTGGTCTAAAATGGAGGGAAAATGTATGATGTTATCAGAAAAACAGCTGTCAACAAACCACAACAAACCACTGCAAATCAACCAATCAACACCACACCAAATCAAAAACGCTTGAATAAGATTGGCTTTTCATTCAAACTATCTAAACCTATATGCTTGAATCAGAAATACTCTTTCAATGTGGTTTGACAACAGCAGCACTGCAGTAAGAGCAGGATAGCATCTCAGAGAGCAGGGTGATTCGGACAACCAATGCAGAATCCAAACCAGACATGTGACTACAGAACCACAGCAGAACCAGAGCCCAGCAAGACCAGACCACACACACACAACCACAACGGGTCATGTGACTACTGCTAATTTAATGAATGATCCTCCTGATCATGTTGGTTAAATGAGATACATGTTAACAGAATGCACGACATGAGTCGTCTCTTTGACTGTATCTGCTTTCTGATCAATATAACATGATCTGTATGTTGTAGTAGTACTAACTGACTGTAGTGTTGTGGAGTTCGACAACAGGCGACAGTTAAACAGTGAGAGCGAGAGAATGAAAATGAGAGACAGAGAAAAACCGAGAAGTGGAGAAACAGAGAGAAACTGAGAAAGAGAAACAGACAGATTGAGACAGAAATCTCTGCTGTTCTCCTGAGCTGTGAAATGGTTCCAGCAGTGCGTCTGAGAACTCCAACAGCGGTGCTTTGCCTCGCTGCTCAGTATCACAGAGAAACAAACAGAAAGCCGAACATGGGTGAATGGATGAAGCTGGGGGAAATGAATCAAGCCGCATATGATTAATGATTTATAGACGCAAAGTTCTGTTATGCACCAGAAGCCCTGCTGAATGGATCTGAATGGAGGTGAATGAGACTCTCTCTCTCTTGCCCAGACACACACACATGCACACGCATTCATGCACACACACAGACACAATGATCTCTATTGGCGAGACAGGGGTGGGGGGTAGGAAAGATTCAAGGCCAAGGTCATTGTTCCTCAGTGTTCCAGAGTGTTCTGTTCCATTCTAGAAACATTGTCTAGCCTTTTCTACATTCAGTCGGGATAATTGATTATTTTTACAATAACCAATGCTCATTTTGTCCATACATGGACAACTATGTCTCAATATCTCAACTGGTAGCTGTTGTTCTAGCTGAAGCTGATTTCAAGTTGTTATGAAAACACTACCAATCATGACAGTAGGGTTGATGACTCAGGACATCTAACTGTTCCTGCTTTCTCTTTGAACCTCTTAATATGTGTAACATGTCTCTATTTCTGGCTGCTGTGTGTTTAGATCTTCATTAGTGTCACCCATTGATAGGGTTATGAATATTTAGCTTTCTCACTGAACAATCCTCTGAGTCTCAGTGGCCTACATACGACAGGACAACATGAGAGGAAAACCTGGCCTCGCTCTAGTGGGTCTGTGTGCACTGCATCTGGGAGCGCATTTGTCTTTGTTTTGGAAGATGCGGAGCAGAGAGACAGACAGAGAAACAGAGAGAAGGGAGAGAAAGAGAAAGAACACAGAGGAGTGACACAGAAAGGGACGCACGCAACGTCCTTCCCTCTTCATCCCTCTCTCTTCATCCCTCTCTCTTCATCCCTCTCTCTTCACACCTAGAGTTGTCTCTTTCTTACACACTGTACATTCCACTATTGCATCAGACTGCATCAGTTATCAGGCTGCAGTCTGCTGACTGAAACACAGCTCCACCCAGCCATCCAGCTCAACAGGAATGCCTCTAAACTAACAGTCTGCTGTTGACATCCTCTAAACATCATTTTATTGTTGATATCATATATGTCTTCCTTTCCGAATCTGGTTATTCAAAGGATATCAAGCTGCTTATGAGAACATATGATGTGACAAACATGCAGCTCTTGGAGGGAGTACTGTAGGATGGGGGACATATTTGAACGGGACATTCAGGTGCAGCAGGAAGAGGATTTACCCCAGGAGGCTGGTCTCCATGTCATCAGCATAGTGTCCTCCTTCCTGGCTATGAACAGGAAGTTAGAGGGGGACAATGACAAACACATCATCTGAATGAGAGGAACACAAACAAAGTGACAAGCCATACCCTGCACACAAACACAGTCCCCCCCCCCCCCCCACACACACACACACATACACCTCAAGGGACATAAAGCAACTTGAAAGGAAACTTTAGAAGAACTGGTTTAAGGATTGAGTTATCTTACAAGAAACATACACGATCCAGGTTGAGTCTACTATGGTCTCAGAAAGTACAAAGAATCCAATTACTTGATTATACTCTCTTCACCATGTGTTCTCTCTTGGTTCTGTTCAAACACAGTGTTCAGTAGGCAGAACTTCCACCTGAGGGTTAAAGCTGCTGGTGCACAGAAGAATAAAGACTTCACCAGGCTGCTAGCCAGTTGGTGCTAGTTGGTGTGACCACAGAGTTTTAAACTCATTACCATATTCTTCTCTGCCTCCTTCTCTCTCCCTCTCATCAGCAGTGGGCTATAAACAGTGTAGTCACCCAACCACCTCCCCTACACCAGGTTGAGGAGCAAGTCCCCCTCACACCAGCACACTGTTTGAGGCTCTGCCAGCCCATTGCATTTTGGGTAGGATCAAAGACAGCTTTTCGCCTGTTTAAAAAATCGTCTTTGAACAAGGTCTCATTCATCCCGACATTAAATCAACAAATAATCTTTTTTTACAAACCCTGGTCAGAACCCCCTCAGTGTGATTGCTTCATATATCCTTCTTTATCTGTGTGAATAGGAGAATGTCCTGAATTCACTTATGCTAATGAAACCCTGCATATTTGAATAGTTTAAACAAACATTACTTATTTGAATAAATATGTGTCTGCAGGATCCGGTTAATGAATTCAGAACTTGTCACCGTGGTGACAGAGGTCTTTTCACACAACTGTAAACCCTGGTGTTGAAGACTTCCTGATCATCTGGATGAAAACCATTGCATTAGTGGTATAAGTCATGCTTATAGTAATGTAAGTTTATGATCACGGTCCTCCTAAAAAAGCTTCCAATTACAAACTGGTGTGATTAATTAGTCAACAATACCAATATGCCCAATTGAATACATTCTGTATGCTTATATTTGTATTTTATATTCTCCTAAACAACAGAGGTCTTCAGTCAAGTGACAGAACAATAACTCTTAGTCATAATGGTAGATGGCCACTCCATATGTTAAAGGCTATGCTTCTAAAGTGTAAAACTTTGAAACCTAGAAGGCTGTGCTTTATCTGAATAAATGTGAGCTCATACCCAACCTAGCTGTGCTGCAGATAATGTAAAACACAGTCAGGGACCCACAATAAATCACTGCACACTGCTGTGGACAGAGCTGGGGGAGGGGGCGGCCGAGTAAAGAGATGAGGGTGGGAGGACAGGGAGAGAGGCTGCAGGGAGGGAGGAGGGGGGATGGAGGGGGAGGGGGAGCAGGGATGCAAGCATCAAAGGAATGAAGAGCAATTACAAGCTGAGAGAAACCATTTTCTCTTCTTTCACTCTATCACTGCAGCTTAGCCCTCACTCTTTCTCTTTCTCTCTTTCTCTCTTTCTCTCTTTCTCTCTTTCTCTCTTTCTCTCTCTCTCTCTCTCTCTCTCTCTCTCTCTCTCTCTCACTCACTTTTTCTCTTTATCTCTCGCACATCCGTGCGCACACACACGCACACAATGAGACACACAAAAATGGCAGGTCTATGAGCAAGCTTACTCCCTAGAACCACCCAATATCCTCTAAACACACATACATACCTCACCATATTAGAACATGAAACCCAACCTTATTAGAACATTAAACCTTACAATATTAGAACATTAAACCCAACATTACTAGAACATTAAAGCTCACAATATTAGAACATTAAACCCAACATTATTAGAATATTAAACCTCACAATATTAGAACATTAAACCAAACCTTATTATAATATCAAAATAACCCTTCAGGGAGATACAAAACCCCCCTGCTTTGCGTCGGGGTGCTGTTCGCCCTGCCGGGCTTATTTTCCCGATTATGACCGCCGTTCTATAGATTATCCCTTACTTAAAACCAACCTTATTAGAATATTAAACCTCACAATATTAGAACATTTAAGCCTCAACATATTAAAAAATCAAAACCCACCATGTTAGAACATATTTTAACCAGCCATGACTGGACTATTATGAGTCATTCATATTATCTGCAAATGTTATGAGGCTTAGGCTGTCTTTTTAATTTCATTTTTCTATTTCGGTCTTTCTGTCTGTGTCTCTGTTTCCATCTCTCTATCCCACTCTCTCTCGTCTAGTGCACACCTGATATTTACACCTCAACAATGTCAACATAAACAAACTCTCAAACTTAGCTACAGATTTCAAACTTCACATGGCATTATCTATGTTGGAGCAAATGAAGACAAACTATCTTTAATGCAATATATCACACCTCCATCCTGTGAATGCTGTCATACATACTGTCAGACAGAGATGGGAGGTGTTTCTGATGGTAATAAGGACTGATATTGTCTTCTGAGTGAGCTGCAGTCTGCCAGAGGACTGTTTACTGCAGGATAAACGACTGGAGCATGTCGCCAAGACAGGAGGAGAGTGCAAATCACTGTGAACAGTCTCACTCTACCCTCGTCCTTCCTCTAAAGCACGCACACACACACACAACACACACACAGGCACAGGCACACACATAAACAAACACACACACACACATACACACATATTCACACATACACAGGCACATACAAACACCCACCCACACACAAGATATATCACTGCATATGCCAATCTGGTCCGCCCTCCCCCCCCAAAGCACACACACACACACAGATCACTGCAATGTGAGTGTGTGTGTACCTGCAACCCAGATTGTGATAGCTCTCCTCCTCTTCCACCACCCTGAAAGGATAACCGCCAGCTATGTTATCAACAAGGCATCCTTTGCACACACACAAACACAGACACACATACAAACCGTCACACACAGGCACACACACACACAAGATTGTGTTGACAGAGTGACTGAGTGTTTGGAAGTGTAATCAGACCTTGACATCATAAAAAGGCTTCCATGAGGTCATCATTCTTTGACCACCAGTGTGCTGGAGAATGGATGCATCTATTGAATGTTCATTTTCCATGGGTAGTCTCTCTCCTTCTCTCTCTTCTTTTCTTTGTCTTCCTCCCATTCTCTATCTCTCTCTCTGTATCCTATTTAGCACCCCTCTGCGCTTAGGCTGACACCTCGTTCTCTCCACGGGAACAGTAGCTGGCTTCTCCTGGCACCAAGACTGGTCTCCGGACTGTGCGTCTGTGAGTATGTGTGTGTGTCATAAATCCCTCTCTCGCCCTGTCCTCTCTCCTTTTTCTATCTGTTGTTTGTGTTCCCTCTGGGGTATCCCTGGTGTATGGGCCTGTCATGTGCTTATTGTATGTAGTATGTAGTAACTATTGATCTATATTAATATCAGTCACCCCAGCACACACACACACACACACACAAACTAACAAGAAAACATGCATTGAGATGATGGATGAAGGGTCTGTCCTGGGAGACAACCTCAATGGAAATCAATTCTGCCCACACGTTATAATCTCACACAGGATTCACCAAAAACCACTAACACACACACACACACACACACACAGAAGAAAGTATCGTGTTGGGACTGTCTTCAAACATATTTAGTGAACCTAACTACCATGAACCTCTGTAGACCACCTGGTTATTATGAAAGCAGTATTGGCAGTGAAATGCTATCATGGCAGCATGATGGTGCACTATGTTTGCAGTGTCAGAGTAAGACTGTGTGACATACTTCCTGAAGGTGGGGATGCCGTATGGAGAGCGTCCACCGGTGACCCCTGACCCCTGGCTGTTCCCGGAGAGGAGGCTGTCCGTCTCAAACTGGAACGTCCCCTCGTGGTCGTCGGGGACGTCCAGGAACTCCATGTCGTTCCACACCCCGACCGTACCGTCCAGGGTCTGGTAACGGATCTCGATGCTCACACTCGTCTGGAACGGAAAAATGAACCAATCACAATCAGGTGGATTTGCATCGTAAATCTGCGTTACCAAAAAAATCACAGATCACTAATAATGTTATCATATCTGGGATAATGTATGAGGACTGTTGAGAATCGTGCCACAGCACGGGCTGTGCTGAGGAGGGGTTTGGTGGTGCTCTCCAGCTTCAGTACTGTTTAAGTAAAGCATGTCTCACCCGGGTGGACTGGGCCATGCTAACAGCCTTTAGTTTTGTTTGGAGAGAGAGTGCCAAGCACAATGTGATGACCTTTAGAAGACGGTTGGTGACCTTAAGGCTGCTAGTTGTCCTCTACAGAATGTGTGAGGGTCAGTGGAACTCTCTGGTGCTCAGGTGAAAGATGAATACAGACAGTCGCCCTTCTCCTTTTGACCCATAGAATGAAAACATGATGTCCATGGGGTGTTTTGTGAAAACTGTAACCATTTTGTTCCAACGGATTGACTTTACGAGCTTGGGCTTGTTATACAGCAGACCACTGTGAAAAGCAGAAGCCTGCAGATACATTGTGTCTGACAGTAACTGCTAGGTTTAATCTGCGCAGGAAGTACACTCGATGGACCGGTTTGTCTTTCCTGTCATGGGGACCATAGGGGACTAATGAACCCCCCCCCCCCTAGACACACACCTCCCCCATCAGGGGGCCAGCTCTGGTTGCACCAAGCCCCAATTTTTTCAGCTGACAGAGACAGACGAGGAGAGAATAAAAGGGGAAAAGAAATTATGCATGCCCCCCTCTCTCTCTCTCTCTCTCTCTCTCTCTCTCTCTCTCTCTCTCTCTCTCTCTCTCTCTCTCTCTCTCTCTCTCTCTCTCTCTCTCCCTTTCACTTTCTCTCTCTCTCTCTCTCTCTCTCTCTCTCTCTCTCTCTCCCCTCTCTATCTACCCTTCTCTCTATTTTCCTCACCCCTCTCTCTTCCCACCCTCCTCTTTCACCCCTTCTCTGTCTCTTTCCCTTTGCCCTTCTCTCTTTCTGCTCCTCTCTCTTCTCTCCCTCTTTCTCTTGCTCTCCACCCCAACCTCTTTCCTCTCTTCTTCTCTCTCTCTCTCTCTTTCTCTCTCTCTCTATCTCTCTCTTACTCTCCCACTACAAACATCTGCCCAATAAAGCCCTGGGACGTGCTGCGGAACCTGTGGAGATGCATCACTATAGCAACGCAACATGTTGGGAGGGTGATATATAATCGTGCTGCTGAATCTTTATCAATCTCTCTATCATTCTCTCTATCTCTTTCAAAAACATATTTCAAAAACAGCTTTCACACTCTTCCTCTCCTTCCCTGTTCTACCTTTCTTCTCCTTCTCTCCCTCTCCCTTCCCTTCTGCTCTCCCCCTCTCCTCCTCCTCTATCCTCTCATGTTCTCCCTCTTCGCCTCCTCTCACATTCTTCCTCTTTGTTTAGCACGTGGGTATGATTATCCATGTTTAGATCTTAGGTAGACACGCCCCTGATAAACTATTAATCTTGACTGAAGCTAAACCTGAAGGCCTGATCTGGGACCAGTCGGAGCTCACCTTGATGGAGGTGTTGTTGTCATCGATGAGCGTGTCGGTGACTTCCAGCTGGCCCTCCTCTGCCACCTTCTGCAGCACCATCTGAAAGCTGCCAACAGGCCTGGAGAGACAGAGACACAGCAGGAAAGTCATTAAGAAAAGCTTACCTCGAGGTTCTCACTGCGGGTCTCTGTGTGAGTCAATGGGCCGGATCAGTGTCAGTGCCATCGTTCTCTTATTGTCTCCCTCTTGCTCTCTTTCTCCCTCATGTTTCTGAACATTTCTTTCTTCTTTTGTGTATGTGTGGATGTGTGTTTTGTGTGTGTCTTTACGCACATGTGTGTACTGTGAGTGCGCATGTGTGTGTGTGTGTGTGTGTGTGTGTGTGTGTGTGTGTGTGACTGATGGGCAGAGAGATAGAGATAGCTTGTGACAGGCTGAGAGAGTGGGAAAGTGTCAGCATCTAGACTGAGTAATTTTCCTTTAGGACAGATATAGACACACACACACACACACATACACACACATACACACACATACACACACACACAGGAAGACCGCATCCTCTGCCCCCCACCCTTCTGCCAATGAGTGTCTGTAGACTTGCCTCCAACCCGTCCTTACAACTATCCATCCACCGTTTCCATCCCATCTTCCATCCCTCCCTTTACATGCTTTCACCAGCTCTTTCATCCCTCTCTCCACCCCTTGCCCTCCCTCCATCCCTCCATTTCAGATAGTGTTCCTTTTCCTTTTCTCGTTAGCTGTTATCACGAGCCTGGAGGTAAAACAGCTTCAGCTAAGCGGCTGTCAGCAGAAGCTTGTTCTGTTCTTTCAGCACGACTAATTACAGTTTCTCTTTCACTTCCTGTCTTTAAGTAAGCCTGCATGTGATGTACTGCTGGCTAGAGATACATACTTTACTTGTTTTCTTTGAGATAGAAAACAAACCAAAAACGAACCCAACAGCTTCCTTTCAGCTGACTGAAGTGGAGTGGCCAGCACTCTGGACTGTGTGAACTGTGCTGTGAAGGATGTGGACAGAACAGCAACAATGAGAATGGCAGAACGTTCCCTGCAATGAAATCTGAAGTGCAGCTTTCACTTTAGGAATCAACATCACTCTCTGTATAACAGTGAATCAAAATGATTGACGTGGTTGGTAATGTGCCTAACTAAATCTTTAATGTCAAAGAAACGGTCCATAATAGGATTATTTGGTGATAGACTGACGTCCCACCACAGAACAGACCAGGAGGGGTAACACAGCATACTGCTCTTTCACAAAGCCAATTAGACAGGGTGAATAATTAAAGAGTTTTCCCCAAAACAATTTATCACACGATCACACACACACACACAGAAACAGACACACACAGCAGCCACTTTCTTACTAGAACAAACATGGACACACACACACAGAAATAGACACACATGCAAACACATGCACTGTCCCAGGGAAGGACAGTCAAAAAAGTATTATTTGATCAGAACTAATATAAGACTCTGGGTCCGATTAGCAGTTTACCTCTGCTGAGTCTATGGAGAGATGACAATGTGGTGAAAGTTTCTGTGGAAACTTTTCCTGAACTTTTCTTTGAGTATAAAAAAGACCCTGTAGAGATACTTCTTCTCTATCAGTTCTTACCCCTGGTCACCCCCCCCCCCCCTCCTCTAAACGGTTTCCTTTGGTATGAGGGAGGGGTGGGGATCGATATGTCTCAGACTCCTCGAAAACACATTGCTTTGTTGCTTTCTTTCAGCCATTGTTGGTACAAGGCCTGAATAATTTAACCAAACACACTATCAAGTTCTGGCTCACTCTTTAGATCCTTAAAAGATGCCATTCATTATTGATTCCAGCCTGCCAAACAATTTACTTTCATCTCCTTCATAATTCAGGGTACAGCTCCTTCCCAGTTTAAAATTATTTATCTAGGTCAGCCTTGAGTTAGTGGTGGGAATCATAGGTTGGACAGTTTGGTTGTCTGTAAAAATTACAGTAATGAAGTCCTCCATAATGAAGTACTTGAAATGCAAATGAATAGTTTCATGCGTGAGATCAATAGCATCATCACAGAGTTGTCTAATCGAGCTCGGACATCAGATAAAGGAGTGTGGTGATTATTCTGGGAGATTTGAGTTTGTATGGAGCAGGAGACGAGCGAGAGAAGAAGAGGGAGTGAGAAAGGTAGAGAGGGAGCAAGGGAGTGAGAAGGACCAAGTTAGAGTGAGGACAAGCTGTTTGGGAGGAGAGGATCCACATGAATTATACACAAACTTCTCTCACTTTCGAGTCTGGCTGAGCTTCCACAGACACGCTCTAGCCACTCATTACCCATAAAACTGCCAAAGCGCTTCAGGAGCAGGTTCACATTTAAGAAGTGAACTCTCTCCTGACTGCAGCAGAACAGAAGACTTCCAAATCAAATGTGCATGATGCTGAATGAAACCTTGACAACCCATAATGATACACACTCATATATCTCCATTAAAGCAAACAGAGGTACCAGGCACCACTGTGTTTATTGGTAATTGGAGATTCCTCATCCCTCTCTCTTTCTCTGCCTTAGTGTCCCCCCTCCCTCGCTCATCTCCACCTTCTCTCTATTCCTCTCCATTACCTCTCTCCCTCCTCTATTCTCTCTTTTTCTGCCTCAGTCATCTCTCTCTCTCTCTCTCTCTCTCCCTCTCTCTGTCTGTCTCTCTCTCTCTCTCTCTGACTTCACCCTGCATCAATGTCAGTCAGAACAATGTACTGCAGGTAACTCCGCATAGCCTAACATGATGAGGGATATGTTACCGTGGTACTGAATCATCCTGTGCACATATGAAACAGGTGTGAGATGAGCAACACATGTTATGGCAGGGCTCCCCTTCAATTATTTACTAACACAGCTCTGTTTGTGTGTGTGTGCATGCAAGTGGTGTGGGAACATCCTTTAAACATGAGAAGGAGTGTGTTTGAAGCTTTTCTGTTCCGGCAGTACCAGCAGTTCCAGGGTGAGAGGGTTCCAGCTCAGCATGACTCTGCCCAGACACAGTCCCCCCTGTGGGGCAGCTACACAGCTGGCATCCCCCTGATCTCACTCACATGCCAATGGGCCTAACAACAGGAAGGCTGTAGCAGGCTGCCAGGGTTGTCTATGTGTTGCGCTCAGGGTCTAGAGTAGAAAGGACGACAGGTAGGAGCGGATCTGCACCTGGAGCACAGTTTCGCCTCTGACTCATCTCTTTAAGAGCTCCGAAACACAATGTCACGAACATGCACAAGCACACACACAAACACACACGCCAAAATACGTTGCATAAACATGTCGGAAAGGATGCCCATCAATGGAGTATACAGTCACGTCCTCACAAAACGCCCACACAACAACCCCTCCACTCACACACCACCACATAAACACACACACACACACACAGTAGGTGGTGTCACTTGGGACTGAGTGGGTCGAGCACAGTGTATGTGTCAGAAGACAGGACAAGGCCGTCACTTAGTGCAGCTTGTTACTCTCTGATTAGATCTCACAACTCCTCACAGACATGCTGGAGACTGCTGACGACTGTCCACTTACAGGAAGTGTGTGTGTCTGCATGTTTGGTGTGTGTGTGTGGGGTGGTGGTGTGTGTGTGTGTTTTACCTGTTAGTGAAGACCTTGCTGTAGTTTAACACTAGTATCTCCAACATCTCGTTCCCGTCCAGTTTGCTGGCGATGGGCCATCGAAACGTCTGGATGGAGAGATAAGAAAAAAGGTGAGAGGGTAAAAAAAAGCAGACTTGAGGAATCTCTGCTGAAGACTGCTGGGTATTTAAAACGCTCTTCCTGTCAATACAGAAACGCTGGAACAACAAGAAGAAAAGCGTAAATGACGGGTCACTCTCTGGGTCACATTTAAGATGCTTCGTTAATGAGGAGAGCCCAGAGAAACAGAATGGAAACTGCAGCAGAGGGAAAAGAATGGGAAATGCAACATGTTAATTGGACGTTGTTGAGATAAACTGAAGCTGTTACTGTGCAGTTTCCACTGAAAGGACAGAAAATACAGAAGGAGCTTCATCATGTTGTATCTACTTTAATTAGGTACGGAATGGGCTCGTTTGTAAGGCAGCGAATCAAACTGAAGAGGCCCAGTACTGCTTAACACAAACAGCACAGCCATGGTTTCACTGCATGGTTTCAAACATTGTCGCTTTCAGTTATCTCACCTCTAATTGGATGTCTGTGATTTATTAGCCAATCAGCAGAGCAATTTACCTCAGCGTGGGTTTAGGCCCTTGTTCCATCCGTACCGTGTGCGATCTTTAAAAGCTCCTCGCTATGATACTAGAGGACAGGATAGACGCCACAGCTATTAGAGACGCTTGCTAGCATTAGCTGCAATGAGACTCACTAACTTGGTTGGTAGTCACTCAGTAGGAGCTCAATTCTAACTTGCTTGCTACAGCAGAAGAGCGGTGACGAGGGCATGACTGCAGCACACTGCAGCAAACTAAGTGTGTGTCTGTCACTTGTCGGTCCCATCTAAGCTGTTCTGTTTCGTGGACATGATGACTGAGGAGAAGTCCGACTTCAGAGAGGGAGTCGGTGTGATAGGTAACACTGCTGACATTGTGTTGTGAGGTTCCCTGAGCTGGCCTCTGTTGGGGCAGATCCATCAGATGCTGTCCCATTACTGCTCTCTGGGTCCCCACCAGCCACTGTCATCCCTACACCTGGGACACAGCCCTCGGAGCAGGAGAGCGTGTGTGTTGGTGTGTAGGTGTGTTATTAAGCCACCATACCTGCCTGTCTGTCAAGAGTTGTGCTGAAGAGATGAGTCTGTCTCACTAACAGACAGAGCTGCCAAGCCATGACCCTTAGGGCAGTGTGTGTGTGTGTGTGGTGATGTGTTGCATGCTTGTGTGCAAGTGTGTTTGTGTGTGTGTGTGTGTGACTGCTGTCCATATCTCTCCTCTGTGTGTCAGTGCACACATGCTCACTCCCTCCATGTGGAGTTATCTCATCAACAGTGAATCTCTTTCCGTGGTGTCTGACTAGCCTGGAGCATGGAGCCACAGTGTGGTGTGGATACGGATGATGACACACACAATCGGAGCACTCATGGGGCTGCTTATTGTAGGAGCTGTACACATACACAGACTTACACTCAAACACACACACACACTAAGGTACACTATAGCACAGACATTATGGAAAGGAGTTATGGAAAATATGTAATGTTTTGGAAAGGGTACATTCGATGTATTTCACACACTGAGTATAGAGTGTACAGGCACACACATGTGACGACACACACCACCAGGACACACACACAGACCGAGCGGAACAGCTTCATTGCGGAGCAACAATAAACACATCAGGATGTGTGTGTGTGTGTGTGTGTGTGCGTGTGGCTGAACTGGATCTTGGGTAATCTGGTCCTGTACTGGCGTAGTGTCAAATATTTTAGGGGGCACACACACAAATGAGAGAACAGACACACACCACCAGGACATAAATACAAATCGGCAAGACACACACAGCGTGGAGAGCACACCACCAGAGCACAAACACACACACACCACCAGAACACAAACACACACACACCACCAGAGCACAAACACACACACACCCCCAGAACACAATAACAAACACACCAGCAGCATCGTTTCTGCTGCCTGGTTTGCAATCAGTCTCTCGGTCCATGAAAGGCTTCTAACATCCCATGATTTGGCAACAGAAGAACCTGTCACATTTAACTGGCTGTTATCTCTGCAGCTTCCCCACTGCTGTCATTTGGTGTTCCTGTTTCTACAGAACAGGAACAACACGCTGGGGACCAAAACAAAGAGTAAAGGCAGAACCAAACATCTACAGTATACAGTACAATTATATATATACAAATAACACATTTACTATTCATGCTTGACACTAATCACACAAAGGGTTCTGTTTAAGCCCTCCAGCCCATCGTGTGTCATTCAGTGTTGCCATGGTGACCGCCATCGCCACCTACCACCTGTGAACTTTGTGTCCATTTTGTCGATCACATGGTCCCAATATCAACAACGTCTTCTTAAAGAGACACAAAGGGCAACTTGGTTATGAAACTACCCATAGAGGGCATGTCTGTCTGATGGAGACTAAGGAGGGATATCATGAGATATCCCACACTTGAAACACCTGGGTGAGTCACGGTGTGAGGCAGTGAGTCACAGTGTGAGTTGGCACCTCAGGAGAACTGTGACTCACCCCAAGGTCGTCACTTTGAGGAGCACAAGGCTTAGTGAGCGTACAGTAGTGCACTGCTTGGTGATGTCAGTCAAGTTTAACTCCAAACAAATCCGTCATAGTTTGATTCCATGTTACATTTCCACCTAACTGACCTTCTGGAAGTTATATCTCCAATTGATTTGACTGATCCTACTTTATATGATTTCAGTGGTTGAAATGGTTCTCGTTCTCTTTCTCTACCTTTGGCTCTCACTCTATCTCTCTCTATCTTTCTATCTCCTTGCTCTGGCACTGCTTTCTTGCTTCTGTTCTCTCTCCCTCCCCCTCCTCTCTCTCCGTCCCCCCTTTCCCCTCCCCCCCTCTCTCACTCTCTCCCCCCTCCCCCCCTCTCTCTCTCTTCGCCACTCTCTCCCTCTCTCCCCCCTCCCCCCCTCTCTCCCTCCCCCCCTCTCTCCCTCCCCCCCTCTCTCACTCTCTCCCCCCTCCCACCCTCTCTCTCTCTTCGCCCCTCTCTCCCTCTCTCCCCCCTCCCCTCCTCTCTCCCTCCCCCTCTCTCTCCCTCCCTCCTCCCTCCCCCCCTCATTCCCTCTCTAATGAGAGCATTAAGTCTCTTCTAATGGCAGGTGCTCTTCTAGGCCCAGAATCCTCTGGTGCACATCTGCACATTTGAAAAGCTAAGTACTCAATTAAACAGGAGATATGACTCCCATGATGCACGAGTGTTGGGCAGGGGGGCGTGGCGGTCCGAGTGGGGCCAACCGCGGCTCTTCCGGGTGACATCCCATAACTTTCCTCTTTACTGTTGCCATGGATACGGTGGATGAGCAGCTTTGGAATAAATAATGTACAGCAGGGATGCTCATAACTATATCTCTTTCTCGTTTTCTCTGTTCCCATCTCTCTCTGTCCCTCTCTCTCTGTCTCTCTCTCTCTCTGTCCCTCTCTCTCTGTCCCTCTCTCTCTCTGTCCCTCTCTCTCTGTCCCTTTCTCTCTGTCCCTCTCTTTCTCTGTCCCTCTCTCTCTCTGTCCCTCTCTCTCTGTCCCTCTCTCTCTGTCCCTCTCTCCCTCTGTCCCTCTCTCTCTGTCCCTCTCTCTCTCTCTCTCTCTCTCTCTCTCTTTGTCCCTCTCTCTGTCCCTCTCTCTCTGTCCCTCTCTCTCTCTGATAGTGGAGTGTTGCTTCAATGCACGAGGTATCCATAATTCCACCATACCTCCTTTAATTCTTGGTACACTTCTCAAACATCAACATCGAGTAGGGAAATATCTGAAATAGGTACAAAAAGATACGTTTCTGCCTCTCATCACTTTGATAACTCCTCACTTGGAGAAAGAGATTTTCAAGTTTTTTTGAGGAATTGATGTAATATTTAGCGTATTCTGGCTTAGTATCCCTCACATCCTTACAGGAACTGAAAGTGCTGCAATGTGGAGCTCAACTCTGGAGCTAAATAATTTAATAAAGGACTCGAACGAATTGGGGTTTATGTGCATGCGTGTGTGTATGTGATTTTCACAGATTAAACGGTATCTCTGATAAACTTGAGTCTGCTGAAGAACTCCAATCTGGTCAATATCCAAACCGGTCAATATCCAAACCTATCTCCCTCCTTCCTCCTTTCCCTCTACCTCCCACTCTTCACCCACCTCTCACTCCCACCCTCTCCAATTCTCATCTCCTTCCCCCTCTCCCTTCTGTCTAAACCCATCGTTCAGTTCTATTTCATCAATTGGCCTGTCCATCCGTGTCTTGTCCAGTGTTCCTGTCTTTCTCTCCTTCTACAGAACTTGCTGTTACCTCCCTCCGCACACTTTGCATACTGGAAACAAACATAAATATTAATGCAGTACTAGTCAACGAAAATGGATGTAAAATGTCATTCCAATCGCATCATAATTCATCATGTTCAAATCCTACTTGCAATCTGTCAGACAGAATAATGTGGCATTACAAGCACTGAGTGGAATAAACCATGTTTTACATTAGCGTATGCTCCGTGACAATCACAGCCATCGTTAAGGAAAATGTGTTACTAATTAATGTCCCTCAACACAGGTTCTGATTGACGATGCACGTAATTAAACTGATCCTCCTCCTTAAACACATCCACCGATGCACCTAAGTTAATTAACCTTTAAACTCAACAAGGATTGAGAGCCCCGGAAAATTGCTGCTGTTTGGAGGACGAACTTCATTGAAGTAATTTAACTGTGACTTTCATTGTCACTTAGTTTTCAGGACTGCAGGACCAATTAAAGCATCGTTATCTCGCCCACACCTGCCGCAACATATGGAGGATCGTTAAGTGGAGGGGTGATGGAGGGGTGTCGTCACGGATACCTCCCCAGCACAGCAGGTTTCCTGAGGCCTGTAAGAACAGACGGCTATTACATCTGAACCCTCTTTTATCTACTCTGTAAACCTGTGGTTCTAGACAATTACCTTTGAATGTTATTTGGGACTTTATTATGACTATAGTTTTTATTGCTAACCTTGACCTTTCAAAAAAACATTCTCGTATCCCGAAACAGGTGAGTCAAATCATAAACCTCCCTCGCCACAAGACTAAACACCCCAGACTGTATGTCTGGCACTTCTGCTGGTTAAATGTCCTCTCCAGTCTAGTGTTTGTTGTTGTGGTGTGGATGGGGAGTGCTCCTCTGTGCTGCAGCAGTCAGGTGAGTGGTGCTTGTCTCTCCTGTGTGCTGCAGCAGGTAAGTGAGTGGTGCTTGTCTCTCCTGTGTTCTGCAGCAGTCAGATGAGTGGTGCTTGTCTCTCCTGTGTGCTGCAGCAGGTAAGTGAGTGGTGCTTGTCTCTCCTGTGTTCTGCAGCAGTCAGATGAGTGGTGCTTGTCTCTCCTGTGTGCTGCAGCAGTTAGGTGAGTGGTGCTTGTCTCTCCTGTGTGCTGCAGCAGTCAGGTGAGTGGTGCTTGTCTCTCCTGTGTGGTGCTGGGGGACAAGTGAGCCGACTCGAATGCAGATGCACGAACACATTAGAATGCAAGCTTCTACTTAGAAACTAAGTGTGTGTGTGTGTGTGTTCACTCTCATGAAACTTTGTGAACAAAAAGTCATGAATAAAGCTGAGCAGTGAGTGGTACAGATTTTGTGCCCATGAACAGCCATGAAATCAGCCTCCAGACAGAAACCCCCTCGACGTGGAAGAGAATCTTGAGTGAGGAAATTTCATTCAGACTTCCCTCCGGCTCCATCTGGGTTTTTCTGCCTTCATCCCCAATATTCAGTGAGCACAGCAGTAGTTTGAATACAAAATATGCAAAAAATATATTTTGGGCTCTGTCTTTGAAGACATCCCAACTCCGTTTCTTGTCTTCAGACTACATCCATCACTCTTTCTGTTAGACAAGAAGATTTCCTGGAGCAACACTATTCCAGTGACCTGGTTAGTGTGACAGTGATCTGTCCTTATCTTAAACAGGGCAGTGGGTTAAAAGGGGCACTTGGTAAATTGAACCGCTTCACCAAGTGGGCAATGATTCCCTTCGCTGCCATCACATCGTGTTGCTCAATCAGGGAAGTGATGAAGTGAACACATCTGAGAAGGGAATTCACTGTGTTCTTCTGCACGCCAACCAAACAACAAACATGGAAGCTTTTAATTTAGCCTTTTCAGTAGTGAGCAAGAACCAGTGGTGTAGTCTGCATGACGGATGCCTTACAGCCTGTGAGTATTTCCTGCTTTCTCATTGTGAAATGAGCAGTGATATGTGAGTGGGGGACAGCATAGAGCCAAACTGACCAAACTGACACTGTGCCCACTACTTCTAACTTAATACTAGACTACACCTCTGACTTGAATAGGTATGTACACTGACTGCCGAGGACAGCCAGTTCTGGAAAAACATCCCATAATAGCAATTCAGTATCCAAGAGACTAAGTCATGACCACAAAGTTATGGCTGCAGTTATTTCACATGACATAACGGTAAGCGTCTCTCACTAAAGAAGCAGGCTGGTGCTACAGTAGATGTATTCAGTGTTGCATGAAGCCTGGGGCACACAAAATGCAATGAGGCAAATCCTTTGGTTAAACACAAAATATCAAAACCCCCTCCTAGTAAAGCAACTTATCTGCATCAAAGTCAAAACACAGACTAGTCTCCTGTCTGTAGGGGAGACCCACTCCCGGCAGACCCTCAGGAGAGAGAATGTGCTGGATAATCTCTACTCATCGAAGCGATGAGTGTGTGGTGGACAGTGTTTTGAGGTGAGGGGGTGGTGGCTCTGTGTCTGTGCTGTGGCTGCTAATAGCAAAGCTCTACACAAGGCCTCATGAATCATGAATGCAGATCAGCCACCATTACTCTGACACTAGCTCTAGATACACTATGCTCCTGGAGACCAATCAGATGATGATAAGGATGAAAAAGATGATTACGATGATTATAATGACAAAGCTGAAGATACGATTACGGAGATGGTCATGATGGTGATGAGAATGATGATAAAGGTGATAGGATAGTGTTGTTGCTGCTGTTGTTGTTGCTGCTGCTGCTGATGATGAAGATAATAGTTATGGTGATTGAAATGATGTTGATGGTCCTCATACATTCAAACCGAAACACACACACAATGCTTGAGAGGAAGTGAAGGGCTGGCCAGCCCTGGGGGTCAGCCTGGATGTGTCATTGACGTTGAGTGGTGCTAATGACAGAGTAGCAGGGGGAAGTACTGGAGAAGTACTGGCTAAGACTGTGTCCTACATTATCATCTCACTTCAGTCCCACTGGACACTTTAAAGAGTACCACTCCAATGCTGAGTCAACAGCCTACTCGTGGAACTGAGACATTCGACTTGTGCACATTAGCCTCTCCCTGTCTATCAGTCTTTCTGTCTGTCTTTCCCTGTGTCTTTCTGTAATAGAAAATTACTATTCTTTAAGATGTCTATAATATTCTTTGGCCTACAACAATTATTGCTGAGGTTTTAACTTCTGTAAAGCTAGCATAATCTAAGCATAAGACAGTATTGCTTTAGTTTCCATTTGCTGACAAACGTCTAATACATTTGGCTGTTTAACCCTGGTTGTTTTGCCCATCCTCCAGGGATTTTTGCTGACCAATTTCTTATTTCTTGTCTCAAGCTATGTTTTTAATATTGAGCATCTGTATCAAGTTCTGCAACCTATTTCCTTTTTTATGTTCTTGTTTATTGAAGAGTTCCTCTTTTGATAGACTTGAACTATTGAACTAATGATGTAACTGTCTGGAATTACTGTATAAAAGACTGCTCTGATCATGACATTTGTAGAGAGCCCTTCTACTCCAGACATCATTTATGGTACTGTTTTAGAACTGCTTCTCCTTGATTTCAAGAATAAACAGATAAAGACAACTTCATCTGACCTCAGACATTTAATCAGGGGAGAAATGTGGTTGAATTTCTATCTCCACCCCCTTCTCTTTTTATTGGCCTTTGCATTCCTCTTGTTTTTCTGTATTTTCAGTGTGTCTGATGTTAGAGTGCGAATGTATGCAAGCATTTTATCCCTGATTAAACTCAGAACAATAGAGCTTGTTATCAGCTGAGGAAGCAGGCTCAGGGCTCCATCAAGGGAGCGTGTTCTTCTTTTCAACAACAATTTGAACCTCTCAACGAGACAAAACCCCCGGCAGCTCCCTGTGAGACTGGATCTGTCTTCTGTGGGCTCCCTCTCTCCCTGTCTATTGCACTCAGTGAATCCCTCTCTCGTTCCCTCATTCTCATGTCAATCGATCCCCCGGTTTTCCATTCATCCCCTCTCTGTCTCTTTCCTTTACCTCCTCCTCACTCCCCACACTTGGGTTTAGATTGTCTCACTTCTTCTCCTATTTCTCCCCCCTCCCTCCCTCTCCCCCCTCCCAGGGGGTGTCCTTGTATCTAACAGCATTACTGAGCTGATTACCAAACCTGACAGGAGCCTACAGGAAAGCCTAGGGGAACACCGCAACCAACACTCCCACAGTAAAGAGTAAATGCACAGACACGCACACATTCATACCCTCAAACCGAGGGTATGAATGTGTCCCCCTGGTTGGGTTATCTACTGTACACAACCCCTCACTTTTTGGTCTCGGCCATTTGTTTGTCTCGTCTTGCTTTATCACCTGTCATCTTAAATGTAGAAAAGCATGTACAATGATATCTGGATAGCTGATTGGATGCTCGGTATCTTAATAGCTGATTGGATGCTCAAAGTAGGAAGTGATAGCTGATTGGATGGTCAAAGGAGGTAGTGGAGTGTGTCGAGAAAATGACTGACCTCCTCAAATCTGGCCTCCTCTCCCACGTTCTCCAGCACCCGGGTGTAGAAGGACAGACCTGCAGGTGACAGGGGACAGAGGTTACAGTCAGGGTCAACAGACAACCCAGTCATACACATGAAGGTTATGTGTTGATTGAAGGCCAAAGTAACGAAGACGACCCGGCTCACTGAGCAGACAGTACATTTTAGAATCATTTTCCACCGCTAGCTACATAAGTAGACTGAGGGAAAACTAAAATCGAAACAGAGGAGAGACGGGAGAGAAAGAAAGAGAGAGAGAGGGCGAGAGAGAGAACAAACGAAAGAACAAAAGAAAAAGAGAGATCCAAATGAAATTGAAAAACGAAACCATATGGCATACTAAACAGTGAAGGTTATTCACTGAATGTTCGTTCTGTATGAATCTATAGTTTGAGTAGAAGAGCTGTTTTGGGCCTATCCTTGTTTGCGTGTGTCTGTTCATACTTTACATAGCATGTCTAAAGCTTTTTGCATTCAGTCCTGTCTGCTCAGTGTGAACAGCTGATGTTTACTGACAAACACACACAGGCACACACAGGCACACGCACACATAGACATACACACACACACAACAGACGTATAATTACAGTCCCTAAGGTAATTGATTTGTACAGGAAATGAATCGTTTTGTGCTTGGCAGATTGGTGACACCATAACTAATCTCTCTGTGTTGAAAATACATAAACACATGAATCATAGGTTATAAGAACCAGGTGCCCTAATAAAAACATATACGTAGATAATATTATTATTATGTGTTTGTTTTAAAGCTAGCTACTTGTATAAGTTCAGGTGTGTGTGGGATAGAGAGAGAGAGTGGGAGATAGAGGAGGGGAGAGCGAGAGTGACAGAGACCAAGATAGAGAGATATTGATGTGTAGAGACACATTCATCACTGGCAGCACAGGTAGACTGTGTGGTTCTTAATGGTACATGGAGCAGTGTCTAGAACTTGAAGCTGTTTAGTAAACAATTGATTCCACCTCCACAGCAGTAATGTCATGAAAATGTGTTCCTTCTAACAGAGAAGTGAGCCTCATTAGTTCCCGGGTTTGAATGGAAAGGGATGGAGATGAGAAAGAGAGAGACAGAGAGACAAAGGAGTGAAGCGCCCTGAATATTATGCAAGGTACACTTAACAAGACAACAGCATCAAGAGAGAGGAAGTAGGATGGATGCACAATCGAGTGGGTCTAAGAGAGAAAGAGAGAAAGAAAAGGAGAGCAGAGGAGGTCTGGGGTAGAGATTGGTGCATGACAGCACCTCTCTCAGAAAAAAGTGAGAAAAAAGTGAGAAAGAAAGAAATGGACTATATTGGAGACATGAGAAGTATTGTATTTTATAATCAGTCAGATTGACAGAAAGATATAATCATATGCTTTTATGCAGAGCTAAACCAACACCCACATGATAAAACTTCATAGATATTCACTTTAAACTCAACTCAAGTGAACCTGACACAATTTCCTTGGGCGGAACAAATCGTTTAATTTCTCGTTTATTTTTCCACAGCGGAATGACTGCAGCAGCTAGCTTGAGGCTGTGGAATGGACATGTGAGGCAGCCTCTGTATAAAGACCTAGAGTTTGCTGAAGTATCTGCTCTTAAATGAGGGCAATGGCACTTCAACAACGGGGTAGCTAGCACAATGTTCCCAAAAAGATAACGTCCCCAAAACATTTACCAAATTGGATATTGCATATAATTTGGATATGCCTGAATGGGGAATGGGAGTGGCAGACAGGACTTCCTCTCCAGACAGGAAACTGCCTGAGCTGAAACTACACAGGAAGACATGTTGACAAGCATGTGAGAGAGAGAGAGAGAGAGAGAGAGAGAGAGAGAGAGAGAGAGAGAGAGAGAGAGAGAGACAGAGAGAGAGAGACAGAGAGAGAGAGAGAGAGAGAGAGAGAGAGAGAGAGAGAGAGAGAGAGAGAGAGAGAGAGAGAGAGAGAGAGAGAGAGAGAGAGAGAGAGAGAGATTCTTAAGCCAAGTGTCCCTCAACACTTTTAAGAGATCCAAAGTGGCATTTAAGTTTGTTAGAAACCTGTGTGTGCTCTCCAAGGTGCTGAAAGAGTCATCTTCCCTCTCTGACTTTCCAATAAACACTTGCTCACTTACTCTCCGTATTGCTCTCTCACTCACACACACACATTATGATTAGTATGATCTTCCTAGATATTCAGACCCCTAATCTTTTTAGTGCTTTTTCTGATTTATTGAGAGTGACAGTTAGAGAGACACGGAGTCGAACGCAGACACCTGCGGGAGGGCCTCAGCCATGTGAAGCCAAGGCGCCCCAAATTCTTTTCCGGATAAAAACGATATTCTCCAGATTTGGTGTGGCACCACCGCGGGACATTCTCCTTAGGCTATAGTACAGGACTCTCTTTTTTTCAGAGGGAAAAAAATCGATGTATTTTAATGGTGCACAGTGAGAACACGCCGTGTCTGGGAGGGTGACCCCGTTGGGACTGTAAAACGTGAAATGAAGTCGTGAAACGGGTGGACCAGTGAAGGCAATTCCCCTACTGATTCAATGCAATACACCATATACAATGCTTTCCTGAGTGATAACGAAGATAAGAAATGACCAAAAACACCATCTGCACACTTTCTTATTCGCAATCAATGCTAATCGAGAAATAGCAGAAAAAAACTGCATTTTCTTAATGCGGTCATGTATGGGAGATGAAGACATGAAATGTTTTTGACAAACTGCAATAGCGCTGCGTAAAGAGTTCATCGCATCAGCTCACAAGGCGCGTCTCAAACCAGGTCTCCCGGGTTTGCAGAGGAAGAAGGGGTTTTCCAACTTCTCTGCGCATCTCAGGCGCAAATATCCTTCTATATCTGGATACATGGCTATTTCTAGGGGCTGGTTTACCGACAAAGGTAAAGAGTTCGGTACGGATTGCGCACCGTAAGCAGAGTGAATCAAATAGGTTTTAACAATATGATATAAAAGGCACAAAGTCGTATTCATACCTCGGAATGTAACTTTGGCGATTCTGTCTCCCTTCCCGCGAAGGTTGGCTACCGTCTTCAGGTGAACTAAAAGAGCCATATCTTTGTTTCTTAAAAAAAAAATCTTATTCCAGTCAATCCCAGTTCATTCAAATCAAACGAAATGCGTTGCTGTGCTTAAAACAAAAATAATAAAACAAATTCAACTTAGTTGTGTGTATCACCTAAATTGGCAGTGATCTTTCAGCGCATTTCATCGCGTCTGTGAGAAGATCTTCATTCTGCAGAATGCATCTAGTTTTCCGGCTCTGATAGAAAGAGAGGATGTGAATTATTCATGCGCTTTCGTTTTATCCCGCGCTACGCTCAGTGGCTGGATGGGTCTCGCTGCCCTAGTCCCCAGACATGCTCGTGAATGGAGTACTAGCTGTAGCCAGAGCTTTCGCTCCCAAAGTCAAATCTAGGGAGGGAGGGCGTGGGGCACTGGTTTGGAAGAGGAGTTGGTATCTTCTTGACTGAAAGGAAAGGCTGGCTTTCAATTAGTTAAGAATGTGCATTGTTATGTGAAGAAAATAACGACTTGGCCTAGTATTTTAAACTCAGTCAATATTTGAACATACACACCAGAGCTGTTGTTAGACATCAAACTCTATTGGGGTACAGGCCCCTTATTCATATCCCTTTTTTCTTTCAAGCTTGCTGGGCACAATGCACTACTAGGCTATAGAAACTCCTGTCACAGGTGGGGGCGCTGGTGCCTCCACTTAGTCTACTCTCTACTCTGAGGAGCAAACCGTATTTCCCCCTCCAAAGATACCAACACTGAGAATCAAGGTATAAAAAGTATTTACTGGGGAACAGCAGATTTATACACATGCATCTGTGTTCGGTGTGCTAGTATTATATGGAATCAAGTCAATCGGGAAATGACTGATTCACCAATTTGGGCTCCCTAAAAAAGGCAAATTTTCGTCATTATGACCTCAGCTTCGTAAAGGGCTGTTGCCTGGCAACTCTGTGTTTCCTTGTTTTGCCTGAGAGCGTGTAGAAGGACGAGGTCAGCGCACGCTCTGCTAGTCCTATGGTGTTTGGGTCAGCTGCCGAGCCCTGGGTACAAAATGGCACAACATGGCAACATGGCACATAGAGGAAACGGAACACTGATCACCCACAACAACGCGACCTATATTCCACCTTCCCTTATGCCAGGGTAAGCCAGATGTGAAAAAGTGTGGGGTGGGAATTATAGGCTGTAGCCTTACTAAATTGCTTAATAGCTAAAACTGGCCTATGCCTATTTGAACGTAAAATGTCTTCATCATCACTATATCTCTCTCCTTTTGGTTTTCCCAGCTATTGTGGCCATGTTCCAAACATCAAGAACCGATACGGCGACACCTTCGGGAATGCCACTATCAAATACTTCCAGGACTTTCGCAGTAGCACAATGTCCTCCAGCAAGAGCCCATACAACCGTGGCGGGATGTTCCCGTCCGTCTACTCCAACAACGGGCTGCTGGTTTCAGCCCACCGTGCCGAGAACCGGGAATGGGCTCTGAGCATGCCTTATTGGGCCCGGTATAATGTGGACTTGAATCGACATGAGACGATTAAGAACTTTGGCCAGGTGAGAGAAGACAGACCAGAACGATGTGTAGGCTATACCTATGTCTAACTGAAGCCTACATTAATAAACTGTTTTGTCTGGTGTTTTTTTCTCCCGATGCAGCTCGCTCAGAAACACCGGGAGAATTACCGAGATAAAACAGGAACTCGACAGGGCGTCACTCACTTCGTTATTCCCGTGAAAGATGTTGAGAAATACCCGCGGGAGAATATGTAAGATCTTAAGCACAGTAGTCTTAACTGGGTGATAGTCCAGTAGTCCTATATAACTAGATGGCCAGAAAGATACAGCGATGTATGCTGTAGGGGCCAAGCTATTGAACTGTATACGGTAATTATACAAACCTGGATATGGATATTTTATAAAAGTCTAAATAAAATAGAAACAGATGTGAACTCGCTACCACTGATATGTAGGTTACATCTCTTCTATGCTGCATTAATAGGTTTATATATTTTGATAACAACATTATGTGATCCCAGCTGAACCCAGGCTAATGCAGGTCTGAAGGTGGATGATTGAACTAGTCATACTTTTCACACCCTGTTGAAAGCTTTCATTAAACATTTATTAGGGGGAACTAAAGCTGGCCCTGAGTACACATAGACCCAAACAGACAGACACACACAGCACTGAGCCTTCAGCTTTTAGACAATCTGTTGTATGTTGCAACACCTGAGGAGGTAACAGGAGAGTCGGGGGTGAGGTGGGTGAAAGAGAGAAAAGAGACTTGCTGCCAGGTGAATACAGATCCCTAGAACGAGACAGTAGAGGTGATTACTTTATTTGGTTGGGACTGTAAAAATGATTCTGTTTTTGAAACGTTACAAGTATTCAACTAGACTTGGGAAATAGTTTGGTAATCCTATTGATTTTGTGATGACAACAAAGCCATTAAGAACAGTTGATGTCCTCTCTTTTTTTAGTGCTTTATTGATTTTGTATACTGTTTTAAAGCTGACTGTTCTACAAAACAGGGTTCAGAGTTCTAAACCACTGAACGCTGAATGTGTGTTTATGTGTTAGATATGTAAAGGTTTATTTGTTAGATATGTAAAGGTTTATGTGTTAGATATGTAAAGGTTTATGTGTTAGATATGTAAAGGCTTATGTGTTAGATATGTAAAGGTTTATGTGTTAGATATGTAAAGGTTTATGTGTTACATATGTGAAGGTTTATGTGTTAGATATGTAAAGGTTTATGTGGTTACATTTACATTACATTTACATTTATTCATTTGGCAGACGCTTTTATCCAAAGCGACTTCCAAGAGAGAGCTTTACAAAGTGCATAGGTCACTGGTAATAACAACAAGATAGCCCCAAAAACATTGCGGGTAGCCAAGCACATTTTGTGAACAACCAAAATAAGTGCCAAAGGGAAGAACCATAAGAGCATGTAGTTAAACAAGTTAAAATTAAACAACATGAATCGCTATGAGTGCATGTGTAACTGTAGAAAACCAGTAAAAAATATATATATAAGTCAGATGGTTAGATATGTAAAAGTGTATGTGTTAGATATGTAAAGGTTTATGTGTTAGATATGTTTTATGTGGTTACTGTAATCTCCCCCAACTTCTCCCAACGCATCTCCCCATCCTAACCCCCCTCAGACTACTGCTCCCCACGGAACAGACATCATCCACGCGTCGCTACCAGACCTTCCCTTCTGGGATCAGAACATGTCTGGACGACCGCTGTATGAGGGACGTGTTCTACGAACGCAGATAAAGAAAGCCCCGGACGGTGTTCCTTCATCGCAAATACAGCTTACAACCACCAGGTGGCTCTGTTGACCTCGTTTTGTTCAAAGAGATAAAGATCAGGGAAAGAGTGGGTTTACAGTGTCCGTGTCTGTATGGAATTACATTTCTAGGACCGTGATTATACCTGCTCGATCAAGATCTTAAAGTGGACCCCTAACCGAGTGTTGATGAGGAAAGAGTGTCTGTAATGCAGTTTAGGCATGTAGGCCTACTCACAAAAGTCTAGTGTCCTATGGACAAACTAAGGTTTTTACAGCATATTTCTTTCTACTTGCTCATAAAAGAACAATGCTAGCAAACCTCTAAGGACTTTGCCATAAATGAACTGTAGAAGGTCTTGTGTGTACTGTAGCCTATTTGGACGTTACTTTACTGTTTAAATACTTGGCTGCAAATCTACCAACACCAGAAACGATTAGTCCCTTGTGGGAATTAGGCTTACATGAGTAGGCTAGTCCAAGCCGTCTCTCGCGCCAAGACTATATTGTGTTTGTGGATGCATATAGATTACAGAGTTTACGTCAACTCATATTGACATGAAGGTCTCTGTCAGTCTATAAAGTTTAATTGCAATACTGATAAATAAGGGTGACAGAAGTGTACAGTGGATCGACTGGTCCATGGCAGGAATTCATTACCTCCGTTGTCAAGGGAACAATAAAACCGTTTAGGTTTCTAACGACCCCCTTCCCGGGAAAATCCGGGCATAAACAATGAACCCAAAAGTCAAACGGCAGATGTTGAGAGGACGCTTTGAACAGATTTATGACCTATCAGTTGTTTCGGCGTCAAGCATCCTGCTCGCCTCCACGTGAGAACTAATTTAAACTATTTCGGCAGATAGTCAGCATATATAGACTAATTAGGCTAATTAGGTGTAGGCTGTGTCACCCAGCTCACGCAAATCTGTTCACAAATAAGACCAGAGTGAGCTAAATGAAAGTTGTTCACAAAAAATATGTACGAATATATGACCGGGTTTGCCCAAAGTGGGCACCAACCACATAATGTAAGGCCTACATTTAGAAACAGTCCCCCGAAGAGAATCTGACTCGTGGATTCATCTGGTCCCTTTTGTATCGACATGTATCTCAGCTGTTAGTTTAGGAAGATCTCGGCGATTCCACCGGCCAGTTCCGTCCCTCCCCGGAAGAGGGAGACACTCCCATGGTGAAGTGGGTGCCAGAAGTTTGTCCACATCGCACTCCCAGTGTCCCTGCCCTCTCCTTCCACTAGCCCTCCGTTGCGCCGCGCCGCCAAAACAGCGCACTATACTCACTATGGCACCCGCCGCTGCACGGACCCTCCTAGCGCTCATCCTCACCTTTAGTGCATCAAGTCCCGGATTGACAGGTAAGATCCCTCCGCATGTGACTAGAGGTCTTAACAGGTGTGTGAGGTGTTCTGATGGGTTATCCCTCACTGTTGTAATGCGCGTATTGCTAACGATCAGTTTATTACAGACTCCTGCCCAGCTGCTTCATTGGAAAGCCTTCTGCAATAGGTTTTTAATCAAATACTGTGTCATGCGTGGGTCACATAGGGTCTTCCTGTCGTTTCAGCAGGTTTATTGTAGTGCATATGTGTCTGTCTTTGTATGCCTTTTTTCACGCATTACGCACGTGGTGTTGATAGGTGTAGATAATCTTGAGTAAAATAACTTTTCTTTGGGTGATGAGAAAAATAACGTCTTAAAGTAAAACTGTGCTTAACCGTTCACAGATGTAAATGAAAGAACATTATTTAACCTCAACACAAGTTCAAACAAGCAATAATAATGAATGTATTACCACGGGACGTTTCTTTCATCGTCCTCTGGAAAGGAAAATGTGATGTCGCTATGTGAACGCAGCAGTCATGGAATATGATCTTACCTCATAGGCGCATGCTGAAGTAGCTTTGACAGGGAAATTAAAATGACAAATGTTCGATCATATGACATAGGATTACAATCAGCACCACCACTAGCAAAAACAGGGAAACTTTGCTTTGATTTGTAATGGCTGTTATGGCGCCAAAATAGTGACACAATCTGGCCGCGGTAGCAGGTCCGTGATAATCCTACACCGCGGGGGATCCAGACGGGACAGGAGGAGGGGAAGGGAAAAAGTGGGACGCTTTCATCATGTTTCTGTCGATCATCCTCATGATCCGTTGCGCCCTAACTGTGCTGTTGCCTGTTATCAAGTCCTCCTGTCTTGTCGAGAGCGCTGTGGTTCTTTGCTCCTATGCGTAATTACGCACCCCCGGGGTTCCCGCTCTGCCGGGCTGGCCGCAGTTTGCACAGGTGGCTCATGGGAAGCGTCCCGACACAAAGCCTTGCTCATCCCGGGAGTTATAGTCGATAGAAGCATTGTTTGAAACTGTGTAGTGTTTATTTAATAAATAACCATGGATCTGCTCGTGTTGTTATCCGCTCACCTAACAATAAAGATACAGTTTAGATTGTCCCTAAATATGAGATCGTTTTGCAGCAGAGCGGTGCATTTTTCATACTTAAGGGAAAACAGCCTAAAAACTCCTTAATTTGGCTTAATTCCCCCCTCCCATCCAGTAAGATATAAGGTGCCTCCAGTGCCAAAAGGCCTTGTTGAGAAAAAAAATCTGTGGAGTTTTGGAGAATAAAATGACTAATCCTAGAGCTAACCAAGACGCCACGTTACAATGGTTTATTTTCTAAGTCTTTCTCTCACTTCTTCTCTATCGTTTTTTAATCTCTCTCGCTCTCTCTCTCTCTTTCTCTCTCTCGCTCTCTGCTCCTCCGTCTGGACATGCTCAGTGAGTGAGGTCATTTTATGCTTTCTGAGACACTCAGCAGCTGCTTGTTGTGGTACTTTGTTGTTGTCTTCTCTCCTCCCTCTCTCTCTTTCTCTCTCACTTATTTTCTCTCTACTTCTCGCTCTCTCTCCATCATACTGTCTCTCTTTTTCTCTCTTGTACTGTCATCTTCTCCTGTGGACTGTATAAAGAGATATTTATCAGCTACAGAAAAAGGAATCTTTAGCGCCAGCTGGAGAGGGCTAGACTCTGCAACTCTGTGACCCTACAAGACCAGGACTATATGAACTAGTCTTAGGGGTACACTTGTTGACTAAAGGAATTCTTGGCCTGCTCTCATGGACTTAGGAAGTCTTTGGCCTGGTCCTATTGACTAAAGGAGTTTCTGGTTTGCTCTCACTGGTTGAGCCGGAGTTTTCAACTCCCAATTATTGCTTAAGGGCAGCCAGGCCATGTTTATGCTGGACATTGTAACGAGAGAGAGACAGAGAGATATAGATGAAGAAGAGAGAGGACCATGTCCTTGCAAGCCACAGGAATGTCATTTTTCCATTCCGCTTCATGAAGAGGAATACTTGAGGTAGGTTTGACGGACATGACTCGATTGAGCATCAGGAATTCTAAAACTTGAACCACATGTTGAAAAATGAAATGGGAGAGAGGGAGGGAGAAAAGATATATAGAGGGAGAAGGTGTGAGAGGGATTTTTTGTTGTTGCATGTCACTAATATTTTCCATCGTGTCGGCAGGCTGGTTTGATCAGCTGACATGCGCTGGCCTGACCTCCTCACCTGCCACTCAGCTGTCTGTCAGTCCTCCTGCCGACACGTCTCGTGTCATGATGTCATAACTAGGCGCCGTGCCCATCGGGTAAACAGGTAGCACCTGGCCCCTGAGCACACCACCTGCCCCAGAGAGAAGGGAGTGTGTGTGAGTGCATGTGTGTGTGTGGGGGGGGGGGGGCTAGGGGGGGGGAGAGAGAGAGAGGAGAGAGAGAGAGAGAGAGAGAGAGAGAGAGAGAGAGAGAGAGAGAGAAGGAGACGAGTAGACATAGGTGGTGTAGTGTTCCCCATTGGCTCACAGGGTGGAGCATGTACCACATAGGCTAAGGCCTTACCGCAGGGGCCTGGGTTCTAACTGTCACAATCAAAATAAAAAATGTCAAAACATATCTTAAAAAGAAAATAGTCATCGACCTCAGCGTGCTCATGTGTGCCTTATTGCTTGAAACACACTCACACACTAAAACACACACTTACCCTTTCCACTTATGTTGTGACTGACACGGTGACCCTACATCCCCTAGGCTCTAGCCTCATTCCTCAAATAACCTCACATAGTCTTCACACTCCACAGCATGTTATCTCTCGGTCACACACGCACACATTCACACAACCTGAAGACTCAGGGAGAGTACTATACTAATACTAAACTCACTCAGCGGCATCACCAACCTACTTTTCTTGGACTTTAATTTCATCCCGCCTTGTTAGATTTGAATAGCCTACCCTTGGATCACACACTCCTAGACAGATCAGATGGTTGTCTGAGCTCTGGATGCAGCAGAAATCTTCCTACATTTTTGTCTTTCTGTCTCTCTCTCTGTCTCTCTCTCTGCCAGACAGCAGACATGCCCTCATGTCATGCTGAGCATTATTGGAAACAGCGGTAGTGTGACTGATGGGTCTCTCTCTCTCTCTCTCTCTCTCTCTCTCTCTCTCTCTCTCTCTCTCTCTCTCTCTCTCTCTCTCTCTCTCTCTCTCTCTTTCTCTCTCTCTCTCTCTCTCTCTGTCTCCCTACCCACCATACTTCCTCACACCTCAGCGTCCAGGCCAGGCTCCAGCCTTCCAGATGTATAGAAAGAGTGTTGTGGGTTGTGTGTGTGTGAGTTTCTCGTCTTGGGTGCTTCGTAGAACACCAGAGGCATCTTTTACTATTATATACAGCCCCTTTTTATGATGGTAGAGTAGGCCCATCTGTTTCTGAGCAGGACCTGGCATGTCACCTATCATTATCGTCACCCTGTCTGGGTGGACACCTGGGTGTCACACAGTGTGTGAAGGTCACACAGTGTGTGAAGGTCTGTAGTGTAAGCGGGTGCCGAGTGTGTGTGAGTATATTTGATGTGGGGGGGTGTGTTCAATGTGTGGATCCTCAGTGTATTAAAGTGTTTAGGTTATGTGAGTGTGTTCAGCGTGTGGATGGACAGTGTGTGTGTGCACCCTGTCATAGCACAGGAATACAGAGCCACCTCCTGCTCTGTGCTAGTGACGCAAGCTGTAGCTGCAGTTTTCAGGACTGGTTCAGATTCACTGGCCAAAGCACAAATTGAGTTAGTCTATATGAACTTTGTCACTGGAAGGTTCCCATCAGCTATTCTTCTTCCCAGAAGGCCTTAGTGTAGAGCCATCACACACCTTCCAGACTGAACTCCATCTCTCCCTTTTCTCTTTATACACCATCACACAGTTCTCCCTCTCTCTCTCTCTCTCTCTCTCTCTCTCTCTCTCTCTCTCTCTCTCTCTCTCTCTCTCTCTCTCTCTCTCTCTCTCCCTCCCTCTCTACCTCTCTCACCCTCTCTCTCCCTCTCTCTCTCTCATTCTCCCTCTCCCCCCTCTCTCTGTCTCTTTCTCTCTCTCACTCTTTCTCTCTCTCACTCTCTTTCCATATCTTATATTACAAGTGTTGATACTTCACTAAGTAGTGTTCTGACATATAGTGGGTGTAGTGCTGGACTGGGGTAGGACTTAGGGAGGAGAAGCTGTTTTGAATCATTGCAAAGGTATTGGGAAACAGGCTGTGTTTGGGTGTGTGTTGTTGTTTTCCTTGTTGTTGTCCTACTTTACTGAACTATTTTCTCCTTGTATGCTGTCTCATGGATTCATTCGGTGTAATGTATACGCTTTTGCTTGTACACATTGTATGTGTACAGTATGTGCATTTATTTACCTTTGTAAGTCTGTGTGAGTGTACTTACCTGTATGTGTGTGTGTTTATGTGTGTGTGGATCAGACAAGCCTCTGCAGCCCAGGAACGTGCGTCTGACGTCGGTGGGGCAGGGTCTGAAGGTCAGCTGGGAGCCTCCCAACCAGCTGGACGGACGGCCGGTGGAGAGGTACAACATCGGCTACGGCAAGTCCATGAGGTCACTACGCTTCATCAAAGTGGACAAGGACCGACGCTCTGAGGTGCTGGAGGATGTAGGTAAGATATGGAGACATGGGGGGGGGGGGAGGGGCAGAGTGAGAGGAGGAGGGGTGAGAGTGGGGGGTAGATAGACAGAGGAAGACAGGTGGCGGAAGAGAGAGATGGATAGAGAGAAAAATGGCATAGATAATTGTGAAGAGAGAGGGATGGAGAGAAAGGGAGGATAAGTGTGAAGGGCTGCTCCAGGTTGTAAAGACAGAAAAAGAAGAATTGGAGGGATAGAGGGAAATCAAGAAATACAGACGTGAGTACCTAAAGACAGGTGATCGTTATTATCGTATGGTAACGAGAGAACAATTGAGGTGGTGTGATTTAGTGATGTTTAAAAGGATCAGGAGAATATCTGGACGCAAAAAGAGACAATGTCACATTAGACAGGGAGATGGAGGAGGAAACCAGGAAGAGAGGTTTGGGCTAAACTGACGTATGTTTCAGAGCCCGGACTTCTGCACTTTCTCAAGATGAGTGCTGAGAACGAGGAGGGGACAAGCAAACCTGTGTACAGAGCAGAGACCCCTGGAGGTGAGGTGTGTGTGCGACGTGTGTGTGTTAATGGATGTGTGTGTGTGAGTGAGTGTATTTTGAAATTATATTTTCCAAGAGCATAGCATAGAGTCAGGCCTACAGGCCCAGGACCAGCCAAGGATTGACAGTAGACATGGTTATTTTAGACTTTTACTGCAACATTATCTATAGAGCTTAACAGGCTCTCTGTTTGTTCTTAATATCACCTTATAAAACCCGAGTCAGGATGTTGTATACACACACACACACACACAGCCTGTGGTGAGGCTGCAGTTGTCATTAGTCCATTTCAGTCTGAGCTTGGCATGACTATGCTGTTCCTCACCAGCAGGCTCAGTCTCCAGCCAACCCTTGTTCTCCTCTCCAACCACCCCCACCCCCCACCACCCCACTCCAATAACTCAGTCCTCAGTGTTGTGGTCACCGTGGGGAGTGCCGAGTGTGTTTCTTATAGGGAGGGGTGGGCCTTCAGTTGTGGTCACCCACTGTTGTTTGTGCATGGTGTGCATGTGTGTGCGTGTGTGTTCATGTGTGTCAATACACGTGTGTGTTATCGATGTGGCAATCCCTTATGTGTGTGTGTGTATACGGGTGTGATGGCCTAGTAGTTCTGTCCAACCCTCTGTCTCCACCCAGTGTCCACAGATTGATGTGTTCCCAGCATGCATGGCAAAACTATTCATCGTAAATAACACCAGGCAGCTTCCTCCTTGGATTATGTGTCTGGTAAGACACTGAGGATGACTTACTAGAGACAAAAGTGAGAGAGAGAGAGAGAGAGAGAGAGAGAGAGAGAGAGAGAGAGAGAGAGAGAGAGAGAGAGAGAGAGAGAGAAAGGGCGGGGGGGGTGAGAGAGAGAGAGTAGAGAGAATGAGAGGCAGAGTGGAAGGAAAAGAGAATGAGAGGGACAAGAAGGGAGAGAGAAACGAGTCAGGGAGAGAGGGGAAAAGAGGAAAAAGGGAAAGAGAAAGAAATAGGGGTGGTGGAGGGAGACAGATTACATCTCTTAAACTATGAGCTAATAGCTTCCATAACAGATGTTGTATACATCTTCATATTTACTTGGTGGATGAATTGATGTTTACCTAGTTGTATACCTTGTGGTTTGCCTCATTGCTTACTAGAATACGTTGCAACTATTTCTGTAGGTGGTGAATGGGTTAAACTGGACGGATTTGCAGTGTTGGGCGGGGCTCCTCTCAATGCATCATTGCAAGGTAAGTTTAGCGCAGAACTCTGTTCGTCCAATCAGCATGCAGCTTTGTAAGAGATTGGAGTGTTATGGTTTTCGTTCCTTCAGGTAATCCTGTCTGAATGACTCTATGAGAAAAGCCCATTTAAATGTCCGCTGTCATCGCTGACTTGGAAATTCTAATCTGATGATGATGAATACTTATGTACCTTCAGGAGTCCAGGAAAGAAAGCCCAGTCTATCTCTCCATCTCTGCTACCTCAGCTCCAAGTTTATGGAGATGCACACACACAGACACACAAACAAACACACACACATTGGTATGTTTGTCTGGCTGGCTTACCTTACTTCCAGGACAGACAGACCGATCTGGCATAGCGTAGCTATTGGATGGACACTCCAGGGTATCGCAGCACAGGCCAACTATCCACATGAACCACTATCATAGGAGAGAGGGGGAGAAGAACGACAGCTAAAGGACTAAAGGAAAGAGAGAAGGCAGGAGAGTGAAGGATAGAGAGAAAGAGAGAGAAAAGGTGGGAGAAAGAGAAAGAGAGAAGACAAAAGGTGGAAAGAGAGAGGGAGAAAAAAGAGCGAAAGAGAGAGTGAAACGTTGAGAGACGGAGCGTTTCAACTCTCACAACTCTGCCCTGACAGGAACTTTCCTGCAGTCCCTTTCCCCATCCTTTTCATTATTTCCCACTATTCATCATTCATTATTATTCATTTTCATTATTTCATTATTCATATTTTGACACTCTCTCACTTCATCCATCCTCAACCGCACTCTCTATTCCCATTCCCAACCTTCTTTCTCCTCTCCCTCTATTCGGATTTCTCTTCTCCCATGATCTATCTGTTAAACAAATCGACCAATGACAAAGTAGTCTGTCACTCAGTGTGTCAGCTGACCCTACGGCGTCTCTGCCTCACTCTCCACTTGATCCCTCTCCCTCCTGCATACAGTAAGCAGCCACAGATCTGCATCTGTCATTGATTATCAGCAAGGGATCGGGAGGGAGGGAGGGACAAAAAAGTTTTGTGTAATGCTGTCAGAGCTGTCACTCTGCTCGCCAGTCAGAGAGTGAAGATAGATGGGGAGGTAGTCTGGTGGTCAGACCCTCTGTTGAAGATGGAGTCACACAAGAGGAGGCCAATAGGAAGCAAGTGTGAGCAAATGTCACGGTGGTCCACATGTCTGCATGTCCTTCCTCTTTTACTCTCGACCATGTTTACTGTGTCTGTTTACCATGTGTCTGGGATAATAAACTGCATTAGCTGATGGAGTAATTGAACCCGAGGCCCGTCTGTCAGGAAACAAACGGGACGACACTGAAAGTCAATTAAGAAAATATAACCTCTACATGCTTGAGACCTGAAAACACTCTCTCTTTCCCACACTTCATTCTCCCTCCCTCCTACCCCCCTCCTCTCCACTCTCACCCCCCAGGTTCACCCCGGTCTCCTGCCACCTCCAGGCCTGACCCCCCAGGACGGAGGGGAACTGGGGGAGCCACTCAGGCACGTCCATCAGTCCTGGCCATGCCTAAGGTACAGCTGAGAGCCCCCCAGTCTTCCTCTGGCCCGCGGCAGCCAGAGAGGATGAGCGCGGGGTCGCCCCTGCTGGACAGGAGGAATATTCACACTCAGCCACAAGCTGACCAGAGGACCCAGCGCTCCCCGCAACTAGGTAAGACAGGGAGGTAAGGAACAAACTCAGGAAGACATACGAGTGAAAACACGAGAGGGGTAAACTTTCTGTGTGTGTGTGTTCCCCTCTCTGTTCCAGCGTCTGAGTCCGTTTATGTGGTGGTTCACTGCCAGTCCCAGAAGGCACAGGGCCGGAGTGCTCCTGTCAACAGGCCCGTCAAATCCAAAATAGAGACCCCAGGTAACACATGGCAACCACACCACAGCAACACACAGAAACACAAAGTTGACACACAGTACTCTGTATGATGTTGAGTGATTTTCCATTTGTGTGTGTGTCTGTGTTGTGTGTCTGTGTGTGTATGGTTTAGAGCCTGAGGAGTATGAGGCCAAGGACATCAGTGTGAGGGTTATGTCCCCCCAGTCAGTCCTCATCAGCTGGGTAGACCCTGCTGTCGAAATGGAGAAGGTCACCCCCGGAGGGCTCCAGGTGTGTGTGTGTGGAGAGAGAGACAGAGAGAGAGACAGAGAGAGAGGCAGAGAGAGAGAGAGAGAGAGAGACAGAGAGAGGGAGAGAGAGAGGGAGAGAGAGAGGGAGAGAGGACAGAGAGAGACAGAGAGAGAGGCAGAGAGAGAGAGAGAGAGAGAGAGAGACAGAGAGAGACGCAGAGAGAGAGAGAGGCAGGAGAGAGAGGGGAGAGAGAGAGAGGGAGAGAGACAGAGAGAGAGAGAGAGAGAGAAGAGAGAGAGAGAGAGAGAGAGAGAGAGAGAGAGAGGAGGAGAGGAGAGAGAGGAGAGAGAGAGAGAGGGAAGAGAGAGAGAGAGAGAGAGAGAGAGAGAGAGAGAATTGAGAGGGGCAGTGAGAGA